>NC_084626.1:15737529-15960029 GCF_033978795.1 Nerophis ophidion
AGGCGACGCAAACCACCTAGACTGTTATCGACGCAAAGTTCAAAAGCCAGCATCTGTGATGGTATGGTGGGTGCATTAGTGCCCAAGGCATGGGTAACTTACACATCTGTGAAGGCACCATTAATGCTGAAAGGTCCATACAGGTTTTGGAACAACATATGCTGCCATCTAAACGCTGTCTTTTTCATGGACGCCCCTGCTTATTTCAGCAAGACAATGCCAAGCCACATTAAGCACGTTACAACAGCCTGGCTTCGTAAAACAAGAGTGGGTGCACTTTCCTGGCCCACCTGCAGTTCAAACCTGTCTCCCATCGAAAATGTGTGGCGCATTATGAAGCGTAAAATATGACAGCAGAGACCCCGGACTGTTGAATGACTGAAGCTGTACATAAAACAGGAATGGGAACGAATTCCACTTTCAAAGCTTCAACAATTAGTTTCCACAGTTCCCACACGTTTATAGAGTGTTGTTAAAAGAAAATATGATGTGACACAGTGGTGAACATGCCCTTTCCCAACTACTTTGGCACATGTTGCAGCCATGAAATTGTAAGTTAATTATTATTTGAAAAAAAAAATAAAGTAAGGAGTTTGAACATCAAATATCTTGTCTTTGTAGTGCATTCAATTGAATATGGGTTGAAAAGGATTTGCAAATCATTGTATTCCGTTCATATTTACATCTAACACAATTTCCCAACTCATATGGAAACAGGGTTAGTACAAACAACGCTGGATCTAAACATTTAAAGTACAGTATGGATGTTTTTTTGTTAATTTTAAATTAAACATCGCTAATAAGTGTACAGAGTGTGTTTTATTATATATTATTTTTTTTGTGTGTTTTTTTTTTGGTAGATTCTGCAATTTGGCACCCTGTCCAATAGATTGACTGTGTTGCCTGTCGGCATGGTAAACAATAGCAACCAGTTAGAAAAGTGCTCAATTTAGTGCCACTGAAATTATTCCAAAATTAAATATAGTTATCGTCAAGACAACTGTCTCACCTACTGTGGTTTTGTGCACCATCTCAAAAGTACCGATTTGGCACAGGTATTGCATACTATGTAGATGACAGCAAACTCTTGTACTAATGTATTAATGTTTACCTTTTGTGCTTTCAGTGTTTTCAGCCTGAGCTGCCGTGGGCCAAGTGCAATCAGCCCTGGAACACGGAGCGCTGCATTGAGGACACACACCGCAAGAACAAAAGCCTTTGGCTGCCTTCCAACTCCTCCAACTTCACCTCCCCTGTCACCGAGTTCTGGGAGTACGTACCACTTGCTGACTTTTGCAAGGACACTAAATGTCCCTTTATCTAGAACATTTTACTGTATTTAGCTAAATATATACAAGATTAACCCTCCAGAAAATGAGACCAGGGAAAATTATATACAAACATTTTTTTCCACAAAAATATTACTAATTAATCTCCAAGATCTGTAATGTTTTATAGGTGCTACTTCGGCAGTCTTAATGTAAATCAAAGTGTTTTGAATGTTAATGAACATTTTTATACGGGCACATTAAATTGTAAAAAAACCAGATTCTAGCCGGAAGCTAATTTCCATCCGTAGTTGAAAAGCACTACAGATGTCTTAACTCACATTTGTTAATGTACTTTACATTGAACAAAATAACATAACATTTAAAATACTTGAAACTGTGACATTTTTTGTACCCTATTACAATTTTAGCTACCATACTTTCTATAGCAATTTTAAGGCTAGAGATTATTCTGTAGCTTGATTTTATTTTTATGTGAATTCATTAAAAAATAATTGTAAAAAACATTATTTGACATGCTATTTAAGTATTAAACTTCTTAAATGACTTATGAATTACCTTTAATTGCAATAAATAGCTTTTGAAAATGAACTCGCGTACCTGACGCACTGCCGTTTTGGGGAAAGCAATATCCTGGGATAGTCACATGACGTGTTATATGACAAGCATCCCATTTGTGACCTACTTCAGATTTGTTTGTTTAAAGGCCTACAGAAATGAGATTTTCTTATTCAAACGGGGATAGCAGGTCCATTCTATGCGTCATACTTGATCATTTCGAGATATTGCCATATTTTTGCTGAAAGGATTTTTTAGAGAACATCCACGATAAAGATCGCCACTTTTGGTCGCTAATCAATCAATCAATGTTTACTTATATAGCCCTAAATCACTAGTGTCTCAAAGGGCTGCACAAACCACCACGACATCCTCGGTAGGCCCACGCAAGGAAAACTCACACCCAGTGGGACATCGGTGACAATAATGACCCAGTGGGACGTCGGTGACAATGATGACTATGAGAACCTTGGAGAGGAGGAAAGCAATGGATGTCGAGCGGGTCTAACATGATACTGTGAAAGTTCAATCCACAATGGATCCAACACAGTCGCGAGAGTCCAGTCCAAAGCGGATCCAACACAGCAGCGAGAGTCCCGTTCACAGCGGAGCCAGCAGGAAACCATCCCAAGCGGAGGCGGATCAGCATCGCAGAGATGTCCCCAGCCGATACACAGGCAAGCAGTACATGGCCACCGGATCGGACCGGACCCCCTCCACAAGGGAGAGTGGGACATAGAAGAAAAAGGAAAGAAACGGCAGATCAACTGGTCTAAAAAGGGAGTCTATTTAAAGGCTAGAGTATACAAATGAGTTTTAAGGTGAGACTTAAATGCTTCTACTGAGGTGGCATCTCGAACTGTTACCGGGAGGGCATTTCAGAGTACTGGAGCCCGAACGGAAAACGCTCTATAGCCCGCAGACTTTTTTTGGGCTTTGGGAATCACTAACAAGCCGGAGTCCTTTGAACGCAGATTTCTTGCCGGGACATATGGTGCAATATAATCGGCAAGATAGGATGGAGCTAGACCGTGTAGTATTTTATACGTAAGTAGTAAAACCTTAGAGTCACATCTTAAGTGCACAGGAAGCCAGTGCAGGTGAGCCAGTACAGGCGTAATGTGATCAAACTTTCTTGTTCTTGTCAAAAGTCTAGCAGCCGCATTTTGTACCAACTGTAATCTTTTAATGCTAGACATGGGGAGACCCGAAAATAATACGTTACAGTAGTCGAGGCGAGACGTAACAAACGCATGGATAATGATCTCAGCGTATTTAGTGGACAGAATGGAGCGAATTTTAGCGATATTACGGAGATGAAAGAAGGCCGTTTTAGTAACGCTTTTAATGTGTGCCTCAAAGGAGAGAGTTGGGTCGAAGATAATACCCAGATTCTTTACCGTGTCGCCTTGTTTAATTGTTTGGTTGTCAAATGTTAGAGTTGTATTATTAAATAGAGTTCGGTGTCTAGCAGGACCGATAATCAGCATTTCCGTTTTTTTGGCGTTGAGTTGCAAAAAGTTAGCGGACATCCATTGTTTAGTTTCATTAAGACACGCCTCCAGCTGACTACAATCCGGCGTGTTGGTCAGCTTTAGGGGCATGTAGAGTTGGGTGTCATCAGCATAACAGTGAAAGCTAATACCGTATTTGCGTATGATGTCACCTAGCGGCAGCATGTAGATGCTGAAGAGTGCAGGGCCAAGGACCGAACCCTGGGGAACTCCACACGTTACCTTAACGTAGTCCGAGGTCACATTGTTATGGGAGACACACTGCATCCTATCAGTAAGATAAGAGTTAAACCAAGACAGGGCTAAGTCTGACATACCAATTCGTGTTTTGATACGTTCTAATAAAATATTATGATCGACGGTATCGAAAGCAGCGCTAAGATCGAGGAGCAGCAACATAGATGACGCATCAGAATCCATCGTTAGCAATAGATCATTAGTCATTTTTGCGAGGGCTGTCTCCGTGGAGTGATTTGCCCTGAAACCGGATTGAAAGGTTTCACATAGATTGTTAGACGCTAAGTGTTCATTTAACTGCCCCGCAACAATTTTTTCGAGGATTTTTTAAATAAAGGGAAGGTGAGACACCGGTCGGTAGTTTACCATGAGGTCAGGATCGAGGTCAGGTCTTTTAAGAAGAGGATGAATAACCGCTTTTTTGAATGCTAGGGGAACAGTGCCCGAGGAGAGTGATAAGTTTATAATATTTAGCACTGATGGACCTAATAATACAAAGAGCTCCTTGATCAGTTTCCCAGGAAGAGGGTCAAGTAAACATGTTGTCTGTTTTATTCCATTTACACGTTGTAACAATTCCTCTAATGTTATTTCCTCAAAACGAGAGAAACTATTTAGGAGGGCAGTATCCGCCGTATATACCATCGTATCAGTGTTAATAGAACCCCGTTGTAGCTGGGACGCATTGTCTTTAATCTCCTTTCTAATGACTTCAATTTTCTTACTAAAGAATTGCATAAAGTCATCAGCTGAGTGGGTTGAGCTACTGGAAGGGGTCCCTTGTTGGGTTAGCGATGCTACCGTACTAAACAAAAATTTAGGATCGTTTTTATTACGGTGGATGAGATTTGAGTAATATTTGGCTTTAGCTAAGGTAAGCATGCGTTTATAAGTTATTAAACCATCACTCCATGCTTGATGGTGCACCTCAAGTTTAGTCGTGCGCCATTTGCGTTCCAGCTTTCTACATAATAATTTCTGAGCTCTAGTTTCTTCTGTAAACCACGGGGTGCGCTTTTTTGGAGCCTTTTTTAACTTTAGCGGTGCTATGTTATCAATGGTTTCGCGCAGGGCGTCGTTAAAGTTGTTAGTGAGGTTATCAATAGAGCCCACATACTTTGGGAATGGTGCCATTACCGAGGGCAGTAGGTCAGCAAGAGTTGTCGTTGTGGCTGTATTAATGTTGCGGCTGCTATAGCAGTTATTATTATTATTAGTTTGACGAACATGCGTCTGAACCTCGAATTTTATAAGGTAATGATCGGACAATACTTTAGTATACGGGAGTATCGTAACTTTGGAAACGGTGATACCCCTGACAAGCACTAGGTCTATCGTATTACCGTTGCGATGCGTGGGTTCATTTATTATTTGTGTGAGACCACAGCTATCAATTACAGTCTGGAGCGCTACGCACGGTGGGTCCGATGGGGTATTCATATGGATATTAAAGTCCCCCATTATGATTATATTATCGGCGTGTGTCACTAGATCAGCAACGAACTCTGAGAATTCATTGATAAAGTCCGAATAGGGCCCTGGGGGGCGGTAGATAACAGCCAGGTGTAGAGGCAGCGGTGTGACAGACCTCATAGTAAGCACCTCAAACGATTTATATTTATTATTTATGTTAGGACTAAGGTTAAAGTTTTTGTTGTATATTAGTGCGACCCCCCCACCCCTTTTAAGCGGACGGGCAATATGCGCATGTGTAAAGTTAGGAGGACATACCTCATTTAGCGCAAAAAAGTCGTTTGGTTTAAGCCAGGTTTCGCTGAGACCGATGACGTTAAGATTGTTGTCTCTGATAATATCATTAACTAACAACGTTTTGGGAGACAATGATCTTATGTTTAAAAAACCTATATTATAGGTAGTGGGCTGTTTCAGGGAATTTTTGATCAAATTATCCGTAGTAGCAATATTAATAATGTTGTGTTTATTATGCCCAGTGCATTCAGTATAATTACGACCATATCTAGGAATTGATACGACAGGAATTTTCTGATTGTTTGATTGTTGCTTTGATAAACTGCACGCATCATGGTTAGCCACCTCAGTAACGGGGATTTTCCGATTGTTTGTTTGTTGCTTTGATAAACTGCACGCATCATAGTTAGCCACCTCGGTAAAACACATGTCCAACTTTGAAACACTCAAAGCAGAAAAAACTTGTTCTAATTTAACTGACTCCTTATCCAGACCAGTAGTCTCGCATCTTCCATTTAAATCCGGCTTCAGGATGGAGGGAAGTGGTGTTCTGTGGGGATTAGCCTTCTGCTTTGTTTTTAGCCCCGCTCGACATCCGCGTTTCCGATCACACCGCTGGCGTCTGCTCCGTAGACGGCCCCCGCTGCTACTATACTCCCCTGCTTCACAGGCCGCTGGATGTAGCCGCCGACGTATTCCCATGCTAGTTAGCAAGTCTAGCACGCAAGCGTCTATCAGTCCAAAACGGCCCGATATGTCCACATCCAGAAGTGTCTGGCGGTCGTACGTGATCACGGAGTGACCACGATGTGAGCTAGCCATAAAGTTTGTAGAATTGTCCGGTATTTCTGCCAAATGTTCCATCTTTAGCAGCAGCTTCGCAATGTTGCAGCCCGTACGGGCGCCGCCATCTTGGAACTTATATAAACTTAATAAAAAAGCCGTGCCTGTACCGGAAGTCGCAGACGATGACATCACCCGTGTGAGGGCTTCTCACATCCTCACATTGTTTATAATGGGAGCCTCCAACAAAAAGAGCTTTTCGGACCGAGCCCATTAATTTGACTGAGGATGAAAGATTCGTGGCTGAGGATATTGATAGCGAAGGACTAGAAAAAAATAAATAAATAAAGTTAAAAAAAAAAGGCGATTGCATTGTGAGCGATTCAGATGTTTTTAGACACATTTACTAGGATAATTCTGGAAGATCCCTTATCTGCTTATTGTTTTAATAGTGCTTTAGTGAGATTTTAAAGATTGTAAAGGCATACCTCGAGGTCGGATGGCTGCGATGAACACGCAGGATCTCAGAGAGAAGCCGAGGAGCCAAGCTCACAGCTGTGTTTTTTGACATGACAGCTGATGCAGGACGACAAATAATCCATTTATGTCTCCGGTAAGATATATATCACAATTTCCCCATTCAAAAACATGCTAATTGACGTAGAGAAAACATGTTCGCTTGACCGCTCCGCTTCACAACAAACAAAGAAACTCCGGCTGTGTCTCGGTGCTAAAGACAGCAGCAATCCACCGCTTTTCACCAACAGCATTGTTCTTTATAGTCTCCATTATTAAAAGAACAAATTGCAAAAGACACAAAATACCGTGTTATGACGCCATGAACAGAGACGACTTTTAGCCGTGTTTGGTGCAGCGCTAATATTTCCTTACAGTCCGCGACGTTTTCAACAAGAAACTCGCGGGAAATTTAAAATTGCAATTAAGTGAACTAAAAAGGCCTTATTGGCATGTGTTGCAATGTTAATATTTCCATCCATCCATCCATCCATCATCTTCCGCTGATCCGAGGTCGGGTCGCGGGGGCAGCAGCCTAAGCAGGGAAGCCCAGACTTCCCTCTCTCTAGCCACTTCGTCTAGCTCTTTCCGGGGGATCCCGAGGCGTTCCCAGGCCAGCCGGGGGACATAGTTTTCCCAACGTGTCCTGGGTCTTCCCTGTGGCCTCCTACCGGTTGGACGTGCCCTAAACACCTCCCTAGGGAGGCGTTCGGGTGGCATCCTGACCAGATGCCCGAGCCACCTCATCTGGCTACTCTCTGTTAATATTTCATCATTCATGCCACCCGGTTTAACTATCAGACTGCGTGGTCGGTAGTAGTGGGTTTCACTAGGCCTTTAAATCCACACTTTTTATGTAGTCGTTCAGATTACCAAAAATATTTGTGACTTCTATGTAGGTGTAATTTGAATGGAATGTATTTGGAGGTGGTGCGGATGGGCACAAAACTTAGCGTCGCATGCGGAACCTTGTGTTTGCGGAACATAACGTGACTTTACTTTGTTTTCATATCAGTCCTAGTGCAATTTCCGTGAGTTTGTACAGCCAATATTCATTATTTAATTTAGGAAAGGGTAACTAAAGAAATATTTCATATCACGGTTATTGTGAGCAAAATTAACAGTTATTTTTATATACACTAAAATATTCTAATCAAGTTTAATTTTTCTATATAATTTTACTTGGCTGAAAGAGAGACAGTTGTTTGGAGAGCAATGTGTTTACATCAGTGTATGATGTTTATAATGGGGAAATATGTTAATGTCTCTTATATTCATGTTGGTGTTTAAGCTAGCTAACTAGCCAGTGCTGCTATTAATTGTGGTTTGGGGAAATAAGTAATGTGTTTTTTATTAATGTTAGCATTTAGGGTTCCTAAGGATTAGCGTGCTATTGCTTCTCAACGAAATGATCTTATATCTTTATATCAGTGGCCTAGTGGTTAAAGTGTCCGCCCTGAGATCGGTAGGTCGTGAGTTCAAACCCTTGCCGAGTCATACCAAAGACTATAAAATGGGACCCATTACCTCCCTGCTTGGCATTCAGCATTAAGGGTTGGAATTGGCGGTTAAATCACCAAAAAGTATTCCCGGGCGCGGCACCGCTGCTGCTCACTGCTTTCTTCACTTCCCAGGGGCTGATCAAGGGTGATGGGTCAAATGCAGAGAATCATTTCGCCACATCTAGTGTGTTTGACAATCATTGGTACTTTAACTTTTACTTTAACTTTAACTTTAATCGTTAAATCTCTAGTAAGGGATCATGGAAGAGGGGCATCATTTTAGTTATGGTTGTTTGCTTGTTGCGATGTCTGCGTCGAAGAGTGTGTGGGTGAGAAGGCAGAGTGGCAGGACATTGAAATAAGTTGTCCGTTTGTATAGTCACTTCAAAACATATTTTTTCTGCTCCCACGTACAGCATTAACTTTCGTTGTTGGATTTGAGAAAATCAAAATTTTACTGTTTAGTGACATGAAAAATCTTGATACACATCACAAAAAAAATCAAAATTTAACTGCAGTGTGAACATAAATGGGTCATACTTATATAGTGCTCTCTACCTTCAGTTTTAATCAAAGTGCTTTGAAACTATTTCCACACTCACGCATTCATACACATTCACACACACATTCAAACATTGATGGCATGAGCTGCCATGCAAGGCCCTAAACCCAACATAGCCTAAGATGCACACTGGCTCACACACTAACACCAACCTTGTCCCCCCTCTTCCCGCAGACACAAAGTGTTGGGCATCTCCAACGGCATCGACGAGATCGGCTCCATCAAGTGGGACTTGGCTCTGTGTTTGCTGCTAGTCTGGGTCGTCTGCTTTTTCTGCATCTGGAAGGGCGTCAAGTCCACTGGAAAGGTTAGCCTTCCTCCTAAAGTATTTTTTCCTACGACTTTATGGAGTTTTGTAATTCGTGACAGCTTCAAACACTTCTTTAACCTGACAAGGTTAACATGACAGGCGATAACGTTTCAATAAAGTTTAGCACTTTTGGGCCCTGATTAGTGAATCAATTAACTGAAGTTGTGTTAGTGCTGCAAATCCTCAGAAACTGTTTCTATTGAGCTCATGAACGGCTTCTCTAGGGACAAAGTGTTAAAGACAATCCTTTAATTTTTACTATAATCACCCTAACCCTGAGGCTAGATGCGTTCCAGTCTTCTGAGCGATTTCATGGATCCAAGCAGCATGGTCACAAGCAGTGACGTGCAGTGAACTGTACACCAGGCTTTTCTTCTTTTTTTTTAACTTAAATTCATTTAAGCAGTTCTAACCATTGTTGATTTAGGATGCACATTAGAATAACAGGAAAACGAAGGGAGTAAATTGCTTTCTTAAAAACGTTATCATAATGATATTATGGCATGTCAAATTGGTCCAAAAAGTATTTGACAAAGTTGTTATTAAATACTTTTTGGTCCCATTTTCTTTTAACAAAATAAATCAGGTATTGTGAGTTTATCTTACCTTTCTGTATTTGTATATGAAGCAGCAATAACACCCACAAACGCTGGCTTAGTCTAATAAAAATGCCATGTTTGTTATAAATACATGTGTCTGGAGAGACATGTGTCTGCTAGCTTTAGCACCCCTATTTCTCCCAGTGTGGCGAGTTAGATTACTGCTGAGGCATTGAACAATATATCGCCCCCTACTTTGAGGCAGAGGTACTTGCTGCCTCATGGCCTGCCTTTTCCACATAGCATCAAGCACGCGCCCACGCACACGCTCAAACACTTTGTGTCTAGCCGTGAAGGCACACCCTGTGTCTGCTTCACTTCTGGTCTGCTGTGTTATTTTGATCAGGAAACACAGAATTTCCGCGATTTTGACCATGAAAATTATCCAAATATACAGGAACCATAAAAATAACTCACATATAAAGCATAGACCAAAAGAGAAATGTTCAAACTTATTTTATTACTGTGACGCTTAGCTGGCATCGTGGTGAAGTGTTGTTCTCTCGTGGAATGCAGCGAGGATGGAACACAGTGTGAGGGTAAGGATAAAGATTTATTAACACTAGAAAACAAACTAAAAACAAAGGCACTTGCACAAAGGCACTAACAAAAACCAATAGAACTAGCATATGAGCTAGAAAGAACAAAGGAAACTGAAGGTGCTAGCGTGGAAGCTAGGGACGTACACAAAACAGGAATAGCGTGGAAGCTAACAAGGCAGGCTTATATAGGTAGATAACTAATCAAATCAGGTGCGCGACGACAAACAAGAGACAGGTGACACTAATGAGTTACTAAGACAACAGAAACAAAACAGTTAGGGCCACGAGAACTGAGGACATCAAATATCAAACAGGCAGTGATAACAAAACAGAAACAAACACAGAACATGACATGATCCAAGTCTTGGATCATGACAGAAGCCCCCCCTCAAGGGACAGATCCCAGATGTCCCAAAAAGTCTAGCATGAATCCCCCCACACAATAAAAAAGTCCAAACATGAAGGGAGGGCGAAGGGAGGACACGGTGGAGGGTCGCCAGGTCGCGTGTTCCCGAATCCACCGAGGACAAGTCAGGTGGCAGCGGCGGATGGAACGCCGCTGCCGTAAAAGTCTTGGATAGCGACCATGTAGAGGCCACACCTGTGGCCGACTTGGAGGAGGAACCGCCCGGCGAGGAGGACGACCTGGGCACGGCTACGTCCGTGGCCGACATGGAGGAGGAAGCGCCAGACGAGGAGGGCGACCTCGTAGAGGCCACACCCGTGGCCGACGTAGAGGAGGAAGCGCCCGGCGACGAGGACGACCAGGACAAGGCCACATCCGTGGCTGACGTGGAGGTGGGCGCTTCGGCGTCGTCGTCATGGCGAGCTTGGAAGCTGCAGACGAGGAAGGTGCGGGTACTGCAGCCAAAGCGGGCCCGAGTGCAGCAGGCGAAAACGGTGTGGGTGCTGCAGCCGAAGCAGGTGGCGTCGTCGTCGCCGTGGAGACAAGTGCTGGAACAGCAGGCGAGGCCAGCGCTGGAGCTTTGAGCGTCAGCCGAGAAGCAGGCACTGGTGTCCGCCGAGGAGCAGGCACTGGTATCAGCCGCGGAGCAGGCACTGGTATCAGCCGCGGTGCAGGCACTGGTGCTGACGCCAACTGAGGATCAGGTACTGTAGTGGAATCCAGCACTGACTCAGGTGCTGGAGTGGGATCCAGCACAGCGCCAGGTGCCGGAAAGGGATCCAGCACAGCGTCCGGTGCTGGAGTGGGATCCAGCATAGTATCGGGTGCTGGAGTGGGTTCCAGCACAGAGTCCGGTGCTGGAGTGGGATCCAGCAAAAAGTCAGGTGCTGGAGTGGAATCCAGACCTGGACTAGGACTATGACACAGACTCGGACTAAGACTTGGCCTCAAACTATGACTTGGACTCAGACTGTGACTAGGACTAGGACTAAGGCTAAGACTATGACTTGGACTGTGACTACGACTAGGACTGTGACTAGGGCTAAGACGAAGATTATGACTATGACTAAGACTAGGACTAGGACTAAGACTATAAGACTAGGACAAGGACCAGGACTCGAACTATGACTATGGTTAGAAGTAGGACTATGACTGTGACTGTGGCTGTTATTATGGCTAGGGCTAGGACTTTGGATAGGACCTGGGCTAGGACTAACTACAGCTAGCCGTGGTGCCGGTGGAGGCGGCCTAGGAGGTGGTAGTGGTCTAGCTAACCGGATTAACGGTGGAGGAGCACGCACAGGACGTTGCGGTCTGCCGGGATGAAAGTAGAGGAGGTAGAGGCTTAGCTGAGCGCCGCTGTGCTACCTCTGTAGCACAGAAGGAGGGAGACTGCGTGGGAGGAGCCAAAGTCACAGGTGGCGGGTTTGGGAAATCATAATACCGAATTTGAGACTGACGTCACGGGTGCAGTACCCGTGACTACCAGGCCAGCCGGAGGAGTGAAATGAGGAATAAAAAAAAGGATTACCAGATATGGGAGAAAAGTCCTGGACGGGTTGAAACTGGCTGTGTCCCGGAGGAAGTGATGGTGGAGTTAGTGCGTCTCAGTCGCTAGGCGACGCCTTTCGCCGCGGTTTCCGCCTTTGCTGACGCGTGCGAGCGGGGTGAGACGGGGCGTCGCTGGACCCAGTGGAGTCGAGCGGCAATTGGTGACCTCCAAGCCCTAAGATCACCTCCACATCCGGCGCACCGCGGAATGTCCCAGCCTGCATCGCTTGGGCTTACCTCCACGTCATCTCGTCTAATTCTTCGACTTCCGCTGCGAGAGAAGTTTTGTCTGCTTGGACTCTTCTGTGACGCTTAGCTGGAATCGTGGTGAAGTGTTGTTCTCTCGTGGAGTGCCGCGAGGATGGAACACAGCGTGAGGGTAAGAATAATGATTTATTAACACTATAAAACAAACTAAGAACAAAGGCACTTGCACAAAGGCACTAACAAAAACCAACAGAATTAGCATATGAGCTAGGAAACTGAAGGCGCTAGCGTGGAAGTTAGGGACGTACACAAAACAAGAATAGCATGGAAGCAAATAAGTGTACCAAAGTAGTTTTTACCACAATGCTGGAAGAGCGACGTCATCTGTAGCATGAAGGCAAACAAGAGTCCGAGGCTGAATGGCAAAAGAAGGCAGGCCTAGATAGGGAGATAACTAATCAAATCAGGTGCGCGACGACAAACAAGAGACAGGTGACACTAATGAGTTACTAAGACAACAGAAACAAAACAGGAAGTGCCACCGGGAACTAAGGACGTCAAATATCAAACAGGCAGTGATAACAAAACAGAAACACACACAAAACACGACATGATCCAAGTTTTGGATCATGACATATACTCTGTTTTTTGAACATGTCATAGTTGAGCCTTTTACCCCTCTTAGTGGCAAGGTGAGGCATTGCCTCACTTGCCTTCCCTGACAGCATATCCCTGGTCACTAGGGATGGGTGTCTTTTAACATGAACCAATACGGTACCTGGTATTCGATACTGGTACGAAAAAATAAAAATTTTTGGTAAATTTGTGTGTTAATCATACTTGCCAACCCTTCGGGAGTTGCCCACATATGCGGTCCTCTCCAAGGTGTTTTCTCATAGTCACTGTCACCAACGTCCCACTGGGTGTGAGTTTTCCTTGCCCTTCTGTGGGCTCTACCGAGGGTGTCGTTGTGGTTTGTGCAACCTTTGAGACACTAGTGATTTAGGGCTATATAAATAAACATTGATTGATTGAAGTATAAATATGAGCCAGAATTTTTGAATGAAAGAAACTGCTGTCCTAAATGTGTCCTCTAGATGTCTTAATAGCAATTCTTTGTATTTTTGTCGATGCTAAATATGTAAAAAAAATACAAATAAACCACATGATGTTAGTGCACCAGTCGAGGGAAAATAATCAAACTACATAAATAACATCCTGTAATTTGATTTTAATATAATTTTTGTATCTTGATAGATTGAAAATTAACACCAATGAGTTGACTGTACATTAACACATAATTTAATCAAAAATTATAAGTAACGACAAAAAAAGATAGAGTACTATCAAACGCAACATGTGAGGGTAAAAAAAAATAGCAACAACATTATGATTTTTAAATTTTCTTGTTCTATTTTTAAACAGAGAAAACAATCACAAGTTGTCTTTATTTTTGAGTTATCGTGCCATTATTTTACCAGTCCGGTCCACTTGTTAGTACGTTTTTTTCCACGTGGCCCCCCCATCTAAAATCAGTTTGACACCCCTGATGTAAACAGTTGTAACACTAGCAGTGACTAAGACATTATTCAACACCTTGGCTATTTCAATTATCCATCTATCAATCCATTTTCTACCGCTTGTCCCTTTCAACTTCAATTGAGATTAGATTAGCCTTGTTGTTTTTATTATTTGTCCTATAACAACATATTCCATGTGCTCTTTGTTTTACTTGCACATGTATTTGGAATCAGAGGTGTAATAGTGAAATGATAATAAGACAAATAATAATACATAACTTAAATAACACTTCTGACTTGTTAAGTGGTTAGTCGTAAAAAAGGAAACCAAATGGGTGTATTACACAAGGCACCATTGAGACCACTGAAAAACAAGAACATTGAAGTTTGCATCTAGTGGGGTAGAGGTGCCCACATTGATATTCTATCAGGGGGCCCATAATTCCTAGCAACTACCCTGAGGCAATGTATGACTTTTTGTTTTTTGTTTTTATATATTTATTTTGTGTTAGTTCATATTGAACTATCACCACTATCCACCATTTTCACGGGTACTGTGGAAAAATGTGTTATTTTACATTTACTTTGGACTGTTATTTTGTTTGTCAAATATATGAACATTGTGCAATTCCAGTATATTTTTACTATATATATATATATATATATATATAAATATAAAATACTTGTATATATGTATATAAGTATATATATATAATATAAAATACATGTATATATGTATATAAGTATATATAATATAAAATACTTATATATATGTATATATATATATATATATATATATATATATATATATATATATATATATATATATATATATATATATAGTATAGTATTCACGGTGGTTGAAGGGTTAGTCCGTCTGCCTCACAATACGAAGGTCCTGAGTAGTCTTAGGTTCAATCCCGGGCTCGGGATCTTTGCGGAGTTTGCATGTCCTCCCTGTGACTGCGTGGGTTCCCTCCGGGTACTCCGGCTTCCTCTCACTTCCAAAGACATGCACCTGGGGATAGGTTTATTGGCAACACTAAACCGGCCCTAGTGTGTGAATGTGAGTGTGAATGTTGTCAGTCTATCTGTGTTAGCCTTGCGATGAGGTGGTGACTTGTCCAGGGTGTACCCCGCCATATATGTACACCCACTTGCGGCCCTTTTGGATATCGCTCTAATTCTGAGGTCTATAGGTTTGCAAGTATGGCGTTAATAAATGTTAATTGTTTAAAAGTAATATTTAATTTTTTCATGTAACATTAAGAATAAGCTGGCTGTGTGTACATCTTGTTTTTGTATTACATTGCAAGTATGGTATTAGTAGAATTTGCATGCAGTTGCATTGTTTTTGTATTACATTGCAAGTATGGTATTAGTAGAATTTGCATGCAGTTGCAATACCAAGACATTAGATGGCAGTCATGTATGGACTCCGTGTGTTGCCGTATTTAGGAAGTAGTCCTTGCTATAACGATACATGTGTAAGTCGAGTCTTTTTTTCATAATTGTAGTTTTTATTATTACAGTTGGAAGTGTTGAAATTGTCATGTAAAATGTCTCAGGCTAATCAGTAGCATGTAGTGTATATGCCATATCCAATGTAGATTTTCATCAAGCTGGGGCATTTTAAAAAACTGGAGCCTTACTTTCCAGTCAATCCTTTTCTATCAGGCATACTTGCTTTGTGGGCATTCAAAATTGCAAAATTATCCAGAGGCAATTTGGCTGAATCCTCTCTGAGTGTTCTTGAGAGATTGTTTCCTCTCAAAGTGTTTGAGCTGCTATTTAATCTGCAACCGGAAATGACGTCACAACCAAAAAAAAAGATTTTGAAATATGGCACTGTTAGATTTTATGTGAATTTATACCCAGTGGTACCGACATAATTCGTTTGGTACCCATAAAACTACCAAATTTAGTACCCATCCGTGATTGTCTACTGGGCTGTCTTCATATCCCGCAGGTGGTCTACATCACGGCCACATTCCCGTTCGTCATGCTCATCGTCCTGTTGATTCGTGGCGTGACCCTGCCCGGCGCCTCTGAGGGCATCAAGTTTTATCTGTACCCTGACCTGACTCGCCTGAAGGACCCAGAGGTACGTGTTATGACTGACCGTCACGATTCATGGTCACCACAATTATTACATATGTCTAGCTCAGGGGTAGGGAACCTATGGCTCTCGAGCCAGGTGTGGCTCTTTTGATGATTGCATCTGGCTCTTAGATAAATCTTAGCTGACACTACTTAACACGAGAAATAATTAATAATCCCGTTGGTAATCACAGTGTTAAAAATAACGTTCAAAATATAAAACATTCTCATGCATTTTAATCCATCCATCCGTTTCTATTGCACCTGTTCCAGAAGTCGCATTAATGATCAAAAGTGTTTTATTTATTATTGGTTACCTTCAGAATAACAATGTTATTAAAAAAATAAGAGATGCACGCATTTAGTTGTTCTAATTTGGGAAAGTCCAAATGAAAGAGGAGGCGTAGAATTCTCTTGTCAGAGCGTGGGACGACACTGTTCAAGAGTACAGGTCTACAGGTTTCTCCTCATTGAGCTAAATTTAATCCAGTCTCTGTTTAATTCCTTGCTTCTTGTCTGTTTAATAGATGTCATCAGTGTTTGAACCTGACAGTTGTATTCAGTGTTAAAAATATTATATGGCTCTCACGGAAATATGTTTTAAAATATTTGGCTTTCATGGCTCTCTCAGCCAAAAAGGTTCCCGACCCCTGGTCTAGCTTGTGTGCTATTGTGTGCTTAGCTGTTGTATAGCTGCTAGCTCCTTGTAGCTTACAGCCTACCATGTTTACCTTTTGTAAATGACTGAAATAAAAGAAAAGACCAACCTTGTGTGCTTATTGGAGAACATTTAGGTGTTAACTCGCTGTCCAGCTTTGCACAAGTAAACATGCTTCAGCATTTCATGTGATATAAAGTTTTTGCTGATATCGGACTAATATCTCATCTTGAGACCATTCAGTTTAGGGTCCGTCATCAGCTGCCCTCAGCGTCTGTGTCATGTACCAAACAGGTATGGATCGACGCAGGAACCCAGATCTTCTTCTCCTACGCCATCTGTTTGGGCGCCATGACGTCTTTGGGGAGTTACAACAAGTACAAATACAACTGTTACAGGTGAGGCCTCAGTGTCTGCGGGGAGGGCGGCGGGCGGGACGGGGGTTGGGGGTTGAGGGTTGAGGGTTGGGGGTGGCGTAAGGGAAGAAGACGGGTATGAAGGGATCCTTGTGTGTTCATTAACAAATCCTCCTCATGACATATGTGTGATATAGGGACTGTTTGCTGCTGGGAGCCCTCAACAGTGGTACCAGTTTTGTGTCTGGCTTCGCAATATTTTCCGTCCTGGGCTTCATGGCACAAGAGCAAGGGGTGGACATTGCTGATGTGGCAGAGTCAGGTACGAGGGTTCTGAAAAGGTGGCAGTGATGGTGGGTGCTGCCTCCTGGTCAAAAAATAAATAAAATAAAAATAAAATAAAAAAATCTTAGCAGATTCCAAAGAAAAACAGCAACGAAACTGAAAAGAAAATCAGCTCCGTCATTTGGACCCAAATTGTTGAGCACAAATGAGAGCATCAGCATTATGGACGTTTGGGCAATCAAACACTCCGTGACGAGCAGAACGTGACATAACCAAGATGTTAAACGAGGGACTCTTGGAGGATGAAAAGCCACAGTGTGTGAGGGCATATACGTAGACCAAGCTGGACTAGAGAGGTCATCTTGTGCCAGCAACAAGCTAACACAGCTTTTTCTCCTTAAGACTGTGATCGAAGTTGTTGTTGTTTTCCTGCCAGACATGTCAGTGGAAGGACTACAAGGTTTTTTGTTATCTATAGAGGTCTAATGCCTCTGGTCAGTGCAGACTGTATTTGTGAAGAGCCCACTTTGTTTTGGATTGCATTTGCACTAAGATCAGTCATTTCTTCAGTTTTATGCTAAACATTTTAAAACCGCAGAGGGCTGCTGGGTTGTGATTGTGTTGCTATACTAATTGCTCACCCAATACTGGAAGAACATGAGCTAAATGTAACTGATTTTATAAAAACAGATTTATTAATTAAAAGCCCTTATTTGGGGCACATTTAAAACAATGAATAGTCAGAGACCATGTCATGAATATTTTTGATAAAACACACGTGTAAACAAACCTTACCTAACTTTATAGCTATCACTTAGCCATATCGTTTCTCTTGCACTAAAACTCACTGAACAAGCAGCGTTTGCTCTTAAAATATGAATATTTCTACATCTACTGTCAGCATCAAAGTATTCCCCCTTAATTTGAGTCCAATATCATAGACTTCGTAAATGGTTGTACAGATATTTGAGCAACATGGCCCAGGATTTATTTAAGAAGTTAAAGTTGTGTCTTTCTGATATAAGGAAACAGTGTAATTCACAATAAGACACAACGCAGACAAAACATCTTGTCAATGGCCTTGTTTCCATGGATACCAATGACTATCGACCGTATACAGTATATTAAAAGCATGCTCCCCCTTTGATGCACTTCGCTTTGAAGCACGTTCATTAAAAATGCTAAAATCACAGCTGTGACCGTGACGATATATAGCCAAAGCTGTCCATAGTGTGTCAAAAGCCACTCAGGGAGAACAACAACATAGGGAGGTTGGGTGCCATTTTGTGCCAGGCTTTGCTATGGTTGGCGATGGCGATGATTCTTTGAGATGGCGAGAGTAAAGAGGTGCTGCTTGTGGATTTGTTGAAAGTTGGAGGACAAATGTGCTCGTTGGCGCTGCTTGTATAGTACATCTGCAGAGGTATGAAGTACCACACTACATTAACTTAAGTTACTTGTTGTATGGTTTGTAAGGCTGTGAATCTTCGGCCACCATACAATTAGATTGTATTTGATTCTTCTGGGGATTATGATTCGATTCAGAATCAATTCTCGATTCAACATAAATACTATTTCAATAACATTGGGGGCCACTTGTATGATTAACCCCTTTGCTTCATAAAGTAAATATGTGCTCTGATAAAATGATACGTTACTTAAAAGAAACTTGGTTTTGTTTAATAATATTCTACCCAAACATTTAATAGTCAAATACAAATAAGGCCACAACCGACGTATTTAACACTTTTCTTTTCTAAAGTAAATCTGTACAGAAGATATGGGCATCTACATCAACAATATAATTTGCCTGAGTAGATGGACAGGACAGATTAAAAACAATATATATGTACACACCCCGTTTCCATATGAGTTGGGAAATTGTGTGGGATGTAAATATAAACGGAATACAATGATTTGCAAATCCCTTTCAACCCATATTCAATTGAATGCTCTACAAAGACAAGATATTTGATGTTCAAACTCATAAACTTTTTTTTTTTTTTTGCAAATAATAATTAACTTAAAATTTCATGGCTGCAACACGTGCCAAAGTAGTTGGGAAAGGGGATGTTCACCACTGTGTTACATCACCTTTTCCTTTTAACAAAACTCAATAAACATTTGGGAACTGAGGAAACTAATTGTTGAAGCATTGAAAGTGGAATTCTTTCCCATTCTTGTTTTATGTAGAGCTTCAATCGTTCAACAGTCCCGGGTTTCCGCTGTCGTTTCGATGGGAGACAGGTCTGGACTGCAGGCTGGCCAGGAAAGTACCTGCACTCTTTTTTTATGAAGCCACGCTGTTGTAACACTTGTCTTGCTGAAATAAGCAGGGGCGTCCATGATAACGTTGCTTGAATAACAACATATGTTGCTCCAAAACCTGTATGGACCTTTCAGCATTAATGGTTCCTTCACAGATGTGTAAGTTACCCATGCCTTGGGCACTAATACACCCCCATACCATCACAGATGGTGACTTTTGAACTTTGCGCCTATAACAATCCGAATGGTTATTTGCCTCTTTTTTCTGGAGATCCTCTGTTTCCAAATATAATTTGAAATGTGGACTCGTCAGACCACAGAACATCTTTCCACTTTGCATCAGTCCATCTTAGATAACTCGGTCCCAGCCAAGCCGGCGGCGTTTCAGGATATTGTTGATAAATGAGTTTGGCTTTGCATAGCAGAGTTTTAACTTGCACTTACAGATGTAGCGACCAACTGTAGTTACTGACAGTGGTTTTATGAAGTGTTCCTGAGCCCACGTGGTGATATCCTTTACACACTGATGTCGGTTTTTGATGCAGCACCGCCTGAGGGATCAAAAGTCCGTAATATCATCGCTTACTTGCAGGGATTTCTTCAGATTTTCTGAACTTTTTGATGATTTTACGGACAGTAGATGGTAAAATCGCTAAATTCCTTGCAATAGCATGTTGAGAAATATGGTTGTAAAACTGTTTGACAATTTGCTTACAAAGTGGGGACCCTCACCCCATCCTTGTTTGTGAATTACTCAGCATTTCATGGAAGCTGCTTTTATACCCAATCATGGCACCCAACTGTTCCCAATTAGCCTGCACAACTGTGGGATGTTCCATATAAGTGTTTGATGGAGGGGGGTCCGGTCCGATGACCATGGATGAAGTACTGGCTGTCCAGAGTCGAGACCCAGGATGGACCGCTCGTCGGGACTCAGGATGGACCGCTCGCTTGTATCGGTTGGGGACGTCTCCACGCTGCTGATCCGCTTGAGATGGTTTCCTGTGGACGGGACTCCCGCTGCTGTCTTGGATCCGCTTGGGCTGAACCTTCGCGGCTGTGTTGGAGCCACTATGGATTGAACTTTCACAGTATCATGTTAGACCCGCTCGACATCCATTGCTTTCGGTCCCCTAGAGAGGGGGGGTTGCCCACATCTGAGGTCCTCTCCAAGGTTTGTCATAGTCAGCATTGTCACTGGCGTCCCACTGGATGTGAATTCTCTCTGCCCACTGGGTGTGAGTTTTCCTTGCCCTTTTGTGGGTTCTTCCGAGGATGTTGTAGTCGTAATGATTTGTGCAGTCCTTTGAGACATTTGTGATTTGGGGCTATATAAATAAACATTGATTGATTGATTGATTGATTGATGAGCATTCCTCAACTTTATCAGTATTTATTGCCACTTTTCCCAACTTCTTTGTCACGTGTTGCTGGCTTCAAATTCAAAAGTTATTGATTATTTGCAAAAAAATAAATGTTTATCAGTTTGAACATCAAATATGTTGTCTTTGTAGCATAATCAACTGAATATGGGTTGAAAATGATTTGCAAATCATTGTATTCCATTTATATTTACATTAACACAATTTCCAACTCATATGAAACGGGGTTTGTAAAAGACAATATTTAAAGTTAATAAATTTGGCTGAAATAAAAAAGTAATCATACTTAATAATTAATTAAACTTGAATATTATGGCGGAAAACTAAATATTACAAAATATATTGCAGCCAAAATGAGTATACATTTAAATAATAACATTAGCTGCATGATACAGATCTATAATCTGTACTTTCCTCTGCGGAAGAAATTAACGTGGCTGCTAGCACAGGTTCGACAGTACTCCCAATACTCTCCATGGAAACATTGCCAGCATCAAAATGCTTGTTCTTTTCCATGCAGTATATTACAGTAGTATCCATGTACTTCCTATGTCAGAAATCTGTCTACCACTGTGTTCCAAGTACTTTAAGGTCCAATCTGCCAAGTAGATTTGACTGCTGTGTAAGGTACTGGCTGCATGCTGGGTACCACATACTTGCTGGTTGTTGAAGTAGTGACATCACAACCCCAGTGGCTGCAGGGGCTTGTCGGGATTGAAGTCAAGGCTGTGTTTGGTTGGATACTTCGTCATAATCTGCAACAACGAAAACAGGACCGCATTGACACATCCTGCTGTTGTGCTGTTTTTGGCTGCTTCCTTTTGTTTTCTTGACTTCTGCTTTACAGTTGCCAATGCAGTGTGATGTCAATCAAACTCCCAGTTTGCATTCACTGCTGTTTCACAAAAGTCATGTTGGTGCCCTCATAGGACTTTGCATCTCTGACCGACGACCTCGCTCAGGAGTGCAAAAGTCCTAACTTCATTTTTCATTCAGCTTGCTGGTGGATCTGAAGCTGAATTTCTTTAGCCAAAACTCACATACATTGTCTTTAGATCTTTTACATTTACAATACACTTTACACTGTAGGATTCACACAACTCTGCAATACATAGTAAACATACTGACCAGGCACTTTATTAGATACAGCGTCTAATGAGATCCAATAGAAACAAGCGTTCACAAAGATAAGAATGCTGACTTTTGATCGATACTATCAAGAGGGGTATGCATATGTTTTTGTTGTGTACATCACCAGATTGACAGCTGTTTGATATTACACATGAACACAAATTATACATTAAAATAATACATACTTTATATACACAGCAGATTCACAGTTCAGCATTTACTGACCTGCATATGCACACGCGTGTGTCTCTGCTTTCAATTGTAAATCTTTTTTTTTTAGAAAGTCTGCAGGGGGAAAAGTGAATCCACCACAGGGTGCTGTCCCAAAAATCTATTAATTTAACATCTTCCACCAGGAAGATTCTTTGACAAGATGTGATGTTGTGTAACTGCACTCTTTGCAAATACAGTGGAACCTCGATTTACGAACTTAATTTTTTCTTGAACATGGCTTGTAAATCAAAAAGTTCATACATTGAAGCATACTTTCTCAGAAAAAACAATGTAAACATGAATAATTGCTTCTAGCCCTGACTAGGGCTGGACAATCGATCAAATTTTGTTTTGAGTTCAAGTAATACAAGTACAACATGCATGCAAAATCCGGACCTTGTGACGGTGAAACAGATGAGGAGCAAATTAATGAAAACAGCACGTCTATTAGAAATTTAGGATGTCACCATGGTTGTTATTTATTTGACACAGAGATAGTATGCATAATCAATGTTCATTAAACCAAACAAAAAAGTAAAGTCAATGGATTTCCACATTTATGTAAATGTGGACGGTAAAGCTGTGACTGTTTGGGCTAGTGAAGGACTACAAGAAAAAGAAAAAAAAAAGCGACGGCTCCGGGCGGCGGCAGTGTGAGCGTTTCAGATGTAACTAGACACATTTACTAAGATAATTCTGAAAGATCCCTTATCTGCTTATTGTTTTTAGTAGTGTTTTAGTGAGATTTTAAAGATTGTAAAGACATACCTCGAGGTCGGATGGCTGCAGTGAACACAAAGTGTCTCAGAGAGAAGCCGAGGAGCCAAGCTCACAGCTGCCTTTTAAACAGCTGCTGCAGGACGACGAATAATCCAATGATTTTTCCGGTAAGATATATATCACAATTTCCCCATCCAAAAACATGCTGGTTGATGTAGAGAAAACATGTTCGCTTGACCGCTCCGCTTCACAGCTGCAATCCACCACTTTCCACCAACAGTATTGTTTTTTATAGTCTCCATTATTAAATGAACAAATTGCAAAAGATTCAGCAACACAGATGTCCAAAATACTATGAATTATGTGGTTAAAGCAGACGACTTTTAGCCGCGAGTGGTGCAGCGCTAATATTTCCTGACAGTCTGTGACGTCATGCGTACACGTCGTCATTCCGTGACGTTTTCAACAAGAAACTCGTGGGAAATTTAAAATTGCAATTTAGTCAACTAAAAAGGCTGTATTGGCATGTGTTGCAATGTTAATATTTCATCATAATATATAAACTATCAGACTGCGTGGTCAGTAGTAGTGGGTTTCAGTAGGCCTTTAACAAAATGCTGTCACATGAATGTTTTTTATTGTAATAAATGTATTAAATAAACAAACCCACAAGATGTAAAGTAAAATTGTGTTTACTTTTTGAGATCAATATAAAACACAATTCAGTTTGATTAATGATAATTTGATAGTTTGACTAAGATAAAGTCTAATAAACAAGCTTTGTTCTTCTTTAACAGCACTTTGCATTAGCGCAACAGTTTGGCCAACAAAAATAGACACGAGTGATACCTCTCACATCTAATACACAATATTCACAGCCTGCATTCAAGTCGAATAAATTTAAAAACATTTTAGCTAGAAAACTCTTAAAACGTTAGCAGCTAAATAAAGAACGAGAGAGAATCCCAATAAATAAACTAAATACTTTATAAACAGATTGTGACAACAATTCCGACACATCGCCTGCTGCATGTTTACTCACGTCATTATTTCTGTTTCCAGAGTCTGTTTCCAGGAAGTGAGCAGTGTTGCCTGAAAATGCATTAATAAATGACTTTTATGTAATTAAAAATACAAACTGTATTACTGTCTGAAATTTTACCACACTTTATCATTATACCATTTACCGTTAAATCGCTAATGCATATATAAAATATATGTACACAATGTGGGGAAGAGAAGGCAGGCCGAGAGAGTACAGTGCGGAGGGGAGGGAAGGTGTGTGTGGGTCCCCTCTCCTATCTTAAGTTTGAAGTCCACAGCAAATCCCTCCATCTTTCCTGGCAGTTTTGTTGGCTTTGTGAACCCATATTGAGCAAGCAAAATAGATAATACTTGGTGAATGGTCAGAAAAGAAACACGCGCTAAAGCACTTAGATGTGACGGAGGGGCTCCGCATCTCCAAAAAGGCTGTGCCCCATTTGTACTGTGCTGCAAAGGAAGTGATGTCATCACAAACACAACGCGCTAAGGTTTCCAGCAGTACACAAAAAGAAGTGTTCGTACACCGGGAGGCATATTTGGTGCAATCTAAAGGTTTTTTAACCGAAACATTTGCAAACAGCGGGGTTCGTGAATCGAGGTTCCAATGTACACTACTCTCTGTATTTTATTTGTAATGTGTGGAACTACCTTTTAATTGTGCTGAATAATAATGTGTTGCATAACGTAGGGTCCATCCATTTACCTTTTTATTGGTATTAGTTGAGAATTTTTAATAACATTTTTTAAATTTTATTAAATTTGATTGGTTTTACTATGTTTTATTATTTTAACATTTATTTAATTTTGATTTTTTTTTTCTTTTTGTATACAATTTATATATCTTTTCAAAAGATGTATAATTGTAGGCATTATCCAGAGTTTAGGGACACCCTGTTTATTACGAGCCTTTCCTGTAGCCAATTAGATGATAATTACATATAAATGTGTCAAGTCAGCATTATTATACTTTTAAAGCCCTTTTGACATATTTAAGATGTCCACAATAGTAGTACAAACCCTGTTTCCATATGAGTTGGGAAATTGTGTTAGATATAAATATAAACGGAACACAATGATTTGCAAATCCTTTTCAACCCATATTCAGTTGAATGCACTGCAAAGACAAGATATTTGATGTTCAAACTCATAAACTTGTTTTTTTTTGCAAATAATAATTAACTTAGAATTTCATGGCTGCAACACGTGCCAAAGTAGTTGGTAAAGGACATGTTCACCACTGTGTTACATCACCTTTTCTTTTAACAACACTCAATAAATGTTTGGGAACTGAGGAAACTAATTGTTGAAGCATTGAAAGTGGAATTCTTTCCCATTCTTGTTTTATGTAGAGCTTCAATCGTTCAACAGTCCCGGGTTTCCGCTGTCGTTTCGATGGGAGACAGGTCTGGACTGCAGGCTGGCCAGGAAAGTACCTGCACTCTTTTTTAAACGAAGCCACGCTGTTGTAACACTTGTCTTGCTGAAATAAGCAGGGGCGTCCATGACAATATTGCTTGGATGACAACATATGTTGCTCCAAAACCTGTATGGACCATTCAGCATTAATGGTGCCTTCACAGATGTGTAAGTTACCCATGCCTTGGGCACTAATACACCCCCATACAATCACAGATGCTGGCTTTTGAACTTTGCGCCTATAACAATCCGGATGGTTATTTTCCTATTTGTTCAGGAGGACACCACGTCCTCTGTTTCCAAATATAATTTGAAATGTAGACCACAGAACACCTTTCCACTTTGCTTCAGTCCATTTTAGGTGAGCTCGGGCCCAGCCAAGCCAGCGGCGTTTCAGGATATTGTTGATAAATGGGTTTGACTTTGCATAGAAGAGTTTTAACTTGTACTTACAGATGTAGCGACCAACTGTAGTTATTGACAGTGGTTTTATGAAGTGTTCCTGAGCCCATGTGGTGATATCCTTTACTCACTGATGTCAGTTTTAGATGTAGTACCGCCTGAGGGATCAAAGTCCGTAACATCATCGCTTACGTGCAGTGATTTCTCCAGATTCTCTGAACTTTTTGATGATTTTACGGACCGCAGATGGTAAAATCACTAAATTCCTTGCAATAGCTCGTTGAGAAATGTTGTTCTAAAACTGTTCGATAATTTGCTTACAAAGTGGTGACCCTCACCCCATCCTTGTTTGTGAATTACTTAGCATTTCATGGCAGCTGCTTTTATACCCAATCATGGAACCCAACTGTTCCCAATTAGTCTGCACACCTGTGGGATGTTCCATATAAGTGTTTGATGAGGATTTCTCAACTTTATCAGTATTTATTGCCACCTTTCCCAACTTCTTTATCACGTGTTGCTGGCATCAAATTCTAAAGTTAATGATTATTTGCAAAAAAAAAATGTTTATCAGTTTGAACATCAAATATGTTGTCTTTGTAGCATAATCAACTGAAAATGGGTTGAAAATGATTTGCAAATCATTGTATTCCGTTTATATTTACATTTAACACAATCTCCCAACTCATATGGAAACGGGGTTTGTGAAATACAGTAATGCCATTGCAGTGTTTCCTGTTTGATACAGTTGCATTAAATTGATATTGTCATGAATATGGCCTGTAAAACATGGTAAGAGGTAAGTGAAGACAGTCGGACAGACGCTACCTCAAAACTAGATGGCGCCCACAAAAGCACAAATGTTTATTTCGCACTCACGTCTACGTCTGCATCACGTTTGCCTGGGGCCTTTTTTTTTTTTTTTTTGATCCCTCTCCGATCCAATTCCACCCCTTACAGATGCAGATGGGACGATGTGGTTACGTGACGCTGATGTCATCTTCTGTTTGTGCTCTTTCTTCCACCCCTCCACCCCCCCCATCCCCCTGCAGGTCCTGGCCTTGCCTTCATTGCCTACCCCAAAGCTGTAACCATGATGCCTTTCCCCACGCTCTGGGCCATCCTCTTCTTCATCATGCTACTGCTGCTTGGCCTCGACAGTCAGGTCAGCGTGCACACACACAAACCACATCGATTTGCATCTCATATTAAAGCTCCTGTCATTAGTAATGATAACATTTTGTCTAAATTAATTGAGCAAGAACATCTGTTGTTGTGGCCCCAGTTTGTGGAGGTGGAAGGGCAGATCACATCACTGGTGGATCTGTATCCGTCCTTCCTAAGGAAGGGTTACCGCAGAGAGATCTTCATCGCTATCCTATGCTGCATCAGCTACCTGCTTGGAGTCACCATGGTTGCCAAGGTAATGTCGCCATGCGGCCGACGCAGAAGAGGCGAAGCTGGCACATTGAGGACATTTAAGCTATTTTAAACCGCTTAAAGTCGTTTTTAGTGATCACTAAAACAACAAAGCCCTGACAGCTGTTAGCATCACACAGCTAATAGCATCAGACTTATTTTAGTGTCTGTCCCACGGGAGAAAACTATAACAGCAAGTCATGAGAACTTTTCTTGTCCTTGTCTTGGGACGTTGTGTTATGTTTGTCATCCTTCAAGGACATGAACTTGGTTGGTGTTCATAATGTTTTTTGTCTGGGATCCAAATGACAAACATATTGTAGCTGTGGTTCCCAAAGTGTGGCCATTTTCTTTATATTACCATAGTGCAGGGGTCGGGAACTTTTTTGGCTGAGAGAGCCATGAAAGCCAACTATTGTAAAATGTATTTCTGTGAGAGCCATACAATATTTTTTAACACTGAATACAATGCGTGCATATTTAAGTAAGACCAACATTTTTAGAGTACAATAAGCCTCTTATTCTTTTTAATAACACTGTTATTAAAAAATAATTGTAAAGCTAACCAATAATAAATAAAATACTACTTACCATTAATGATAGTCTCCTGTACTCCAAAGGACAACTGGGATGGCTGAACAGGTGTGATAGAGAACGGATGGATGAATTAAAATGCAAAATTAAAATGCATGTATCAGGATTATTTGTTGTCGAACCCCAAGATGCAGAGATGGAGGCAGGCATTGGATATGAAGACATTTTTTAATATAAATAATAGAACAAGAACAAACAAAAAGCATGAACAAACAAAAAGCACGCACGTGGCCGGAATAACAAACTAAGGGACCTAGCACTGGAAGCTAGAAAACAAAAAGGAACTTTAGCATGGAAGCTAGAGGATAGCAAACAGAAAAACTGGAAATAACTAATTGCTAACCAGAACAGCTTACCGCTACGACGACCAGGACAAAATGTAGCACGACAAGTAATAGCTGAAAAGAATCACAGACACGACAAGAGCAACATATGGCAAAGACAAGTCTAAATGACAATACAATGATCCAGCAACTGACACAAGTAAAAGCAGGTACAAATAGGAGCAGGCTGATTGGCAACAGGCCAGGTGCCAATCAGCCGCAGCTGAGGAGGAACACAACACTCAGGGAACAGGACAGGAAGCTGACAAAATAAGAGCACTAGACAGGAACCAAGGACAGGAAATACTAAACACAGAGGAGACAGACAAATGCAGAGGAAAAAAACTAAAACATAGACAAACTGTCAGGGGAAGGCCTGACAGTATGAGAATGTTTTATATTTTGAACGTTATTTTTAACACTGATTTCCTGCGGGATTATTCATTACTTATCGTGTTAAGCAATGTCAGCCAAGATTTATCTGAGAGCCAGATGCAGTCATCAAAAGAGCCACAGGTTCCCTACCCCTGCCATAGTGTATTGTAAAAAAATAAATACTTATAAATAAGATATATTTTTAGTAGTAGTGCTGTCAATTAGTAATCAGATTACTCACATATTTGCCCATTTGATTAATTACAGTAAATTACTGGCGAGCAGAATTGAACTTAAAAAAATGTACCCCAATTTTATTCTTAGTGTCAAATGTCATACAGGAATGTTTCTCTTGAATTTTATAAGTTCAAAACGTGGCAACGTTTTTTTTTTTTTTTTAATATTGTCTGAGTTTATTTTTAGGCTAAATTTACAAGGCTGTCTTCACTTATCTCTGCATTGACCAAGGGCATCATGCACAGTTATGTGGCTTTCCAACTAAATACCTACGTCCAATCAAAATCAGAAAATGGTGTACAGTGGCAAATGCAAGAAACAGAACGTTGTCTCTTCAAGGTCTTTATTGTAGACTGCCAACATCAGAATAGCAACAACACAACACAACACGAACACCCAGACAGCAAGTGCTGGGGAAAACATAACAGGGGGCCTCAACTCGCCTGCCGCAACGGGTAAAATGTCCATCCCGCACAACTAAGTGATACCAGGAGTCGTCGCCGTCGATTCCCCGCAGGTTGAAAAGCGACTCGATGTGCTGGAACCATGATGCTGGGTTGTTCTGCCAGAACTCTGGAAGTTTGCAGTTTGCAGGAGATAGGGAGGAGAATCAGATTGGGCTGGTGTCAATATGGAAAACTGAGCAACATCATGAGAGGAGAAATACCGTTAAGCCTAAAAAGAAAGGTCTTTAATCAATGCGCGTTACCAACCATGACATATGGAGCTGAAACGTGGGCATTGTCAAATAAAATGGAAAAGAAAATAGCAGCAGCACAAGACAACATGGAAAGAAATGTGCTCGGAATCACATATAAAGACAGAAAAACAAATGAATGGGTGAGAAAACAATTGCAAGTCCAAGACATTATGAGAACTATCAAATTAAATAAGTGGAAGTGGGCTGGACGTAGCAGTAGGAGAACAGATAATAGATGGACTTCCCTAATGACATCATGGAGACCCATGGATGGGAGCCGAAATAGAGGAAGACAGAGTGAGATGGCGAGATGAAATAGACAAATATTGGAACAGTGCAGTGCAGTGGCAGGAAGCAGCTAGAGAAGGTTCACTATGGCAGAAACATGCTGAGGCTTTCTTCCAGCAGTGGACTGACAACGGCTGATGATGGAGTCGGAGGTTACTGGAGCTGGGGCGACATGGCCCATGAAGACACCTCTTCCGCGTGAAACATAGTCGGGGTCACCAATGTGGCAAATGCAAGAAACAGAACGTTGTCTCTTCAAGGTCTTTATTGTAGACTGCCAACTTGAGAATAGCAACAACACAACATGTACTTTTTATGTGTTCTGTCAAAACGCAAACCACACCCCTTCTCTGAGTGTGAGCATGGTCCTAGTATCCGCCACAGTACGCCAGTAAAAATTCACATTTATTAAGTGTTTGTACGCACAAATCCAAGCATATTTCTTTATTACGCTATATACTTGGAGTTCTCCGCTGTTGTGTGCTCAGCTCGGCGGGCCCAGATCACACCCCCTTTTACAAACGCAAATCATATTGGAAATAGCCATCTGCTTGAGCTCATCACATTCTGACCAATCACAAGTCACTAGTAAAGAAAAAAAAGTGGTCATGTCAGGAAGAAAGTAAAGTAGATACTTGCCTTGCAAAAATTGAGTCGGAAAAATTAGTGCTGCACACTTTAGTTGCTACAATGATACAATATGTAACATTTTAGAAGAAGTGGGTGACTGATTGTTACAATGTAAAATAAATGTTGTAACTTATAACAAAATGTTTTTGTACAGTAGCCTGCTCACATGAGTCAGATTACAGTTTCATGTGAAACGCCCTTGCGATGATGGATTTGTTTGAAATATTTTCCATGTAAACATAACTCAATTTCATAAAGGATATGAAAGACTTACACTCTTGTTTGATCACTCAATTTAATAATTAAATACAAAACAGCTTCTTGCGGGAGCAGCCATATGGCCGACAAGGCCAAGGAGTCAAAGTCCTCACAAATACCATGGAGGCACATCAATCAGTCTGAGGTGTAAAATGTGCACTTTCTATGTAAACTGTGGCCCAGCAGCACTATGAAGTTGCCGTGAAGCAGTGCACATTTGCACGTCAACGTCAGTTTTGATACATCTCATCTTTGCGGTGAAAAAAGGCATATGCCAGGATTTTTTGCGTACAGCGTACGTAAACTTTGTACACGAGGCCCCTTGTCAGAGACCAGTGGTTCTTAACCTTGTTGGAGGTACCGAACTCCACCAGTTTCATATGCACATTCATCGAACCCTTCTTTAGTGAAAAATGTTTTTTTTTTGTTTTTTTTCAAATTCAATACAAATTTATATGTTTTGTTTTCTGCAAAGAGGTGGCGATAGGCACCAGCGACCCCAAAGGGAATAAGCGGTAGAAAATGGATGGATGGATGGATGTTTTGTTTTTTTACTAGTGCACAACATGGACATCACCTTGTTAAAAGAACGAAACCAACACGGGGCATGAACTCACAACAAATTACACACTTGCAAATTAGATGGAAAATTAGAGGGAACATTGTTTGGGAGGTAGCCATAATACTTAGACTTAGACTTCCTTTTAATTGTCATTCAAATGTTAACTTTGCAGTACAGATACGCCGATTGGGAGATGTTTTTATTTACACGATTGATTGATTGAATGAAACTTTTATTAGTAGATTGCACAGTTCAGTACATATTCCGTACAATTGACCACTAAACGGTAACACCCGAATACGTTTTTCAACTTTTTTAATTAAGTCGTCAATCAATTCATGAGTCTGGTGTGTCTTGTCCGCTGCGCTCTGCCGAACCTTTAGGGTTGGATCAAACCCAGGTCAAGAACCACTGTCATAGACCTTATAAGAACTTGTGCCTCCTTTCAGAAGGTAAAGAAGCATGCAATAAATTCTGCGATTAATCTCCATTTATACATAATAAATGCAATAATGTTAAAGCAATACCTTTGACTGTTGTGGCCTCTAAAAAATAAGAATCCACAAATGTCCACTGCGGTGGACATTTGTGTTTTTTGTAGCTAGGTAGATTTTCCCCTGATGTGTGTACCTATTCTTAGCATGATACTAGATACTTTGCTATTCCCTGCTGCATGCATTAAACAATGTAACAAGGTTTTCCAAAATAAATCAACTCAAGTTATGGAAAAAAAATGCCAACATGGCATAGCCATTGTGAGGACTGTGTGGCATAACGATGCTGGATTTGTTCCTCCAGGGATGCGTTGGGCAAGAACACAGCAAAAGGTAAGAAATAAAAGATTTATTAAAGTAATAAAACAGGCTAGAAACAAAACACTTATGCTAAGCAGAAAAGGCAAACACAAAGCGCTAGCATGGATGCTAGGAAAAAACAAACGGAAACACAAAGACTAGGCACAAAGGCACGAAAAGGGAAAACAAAACACTTAGCATGAGAGCTAGGAATAAACAACGGCGTAGCGTGTAAGCTAGTGAGAATATACATATAAATCAGTCGTCACTGTTGCACGAAGGCAATTTAGGATCCCAGGCAGAACAGTAGCGGGGGGGGGTGTATATTGTAGCGTCCCGAAAGAGTCAGTGCGGCAAGGGATTCTGAGTATTCTGTTGTGTTTATGTTGTGTTACGGTGCAGATGTTCTCCCGAAATGTGTTTGTCATTCTTGTTTGGTGTGGGTTCACAGTGTGACGTATATTTGTAACAGTGTTAAAGTTGTTTATACGGCCATCCTCAGTGTGATATACATGGCTGTTGAACAAGTATGCTTTGCATTATTTTGTCGGTGTGAAAAGTGTAGGTATTAAGTAATTGGGCCGGTACGCAAAGGAAGTGCCTCTATGGTTAATGGCGCTCTGTATTTCTCCCTACATCCGTGTACACAACGGCATTTTAAAAAGTCATGAATTCTACTTTTTGAAACTAATACCGATAATTATGAAACAGATCATTTCCCGATATTACATTTTAAAGCATTTATCAGCCGATACTATCGGCAGTCCGATATTAACGATTAACGGACATCCCTAGATGATACTGTATTCATATTGACTTACATTTGGAACAATTTTTGCATCTCGTGTCCTAAATGTATCAAAAAAGCTTTTTTGTATCCGGACATGAATGGACACTATTGTGCTTTTGTACTATCTGGAACATGTAGTAGAGATCCTCATGTCCTCCTGTTCTCTGTTTTCATGATCTGATCCGCTGGTGGACAGTCTGGGTCCACCGGGGGGGGCCTTTAAAGATGCAAATGTGGATATTTAGAAAGGTCCCTCTTTTACGTCAGCAGCCATTTTACAGCCCTCACACACGTAATCCTAATGTGTCCTCCAGCTTCCTAATCATCTTCTGCAAAATTCACCTTGAATTAGTCCCACTGTGTGCTGCGTGTAAGTTGTTGTTAGTAACGTGTGTGTGTGTGTTTTTGTGTGTTTTTTCTGCAGGGTGGCATGTATGTGTTCCAGCTGTTTGACTACTATGCAGCAAGCGGTGTGTGCCTTCTGTGGGTGGCATTCTTTGAATGTGTAGCTGTTGCCTGGGTTTATGGTGAGTACCACACACACACACACTGTGAAGGAATTTAATATGTACACATGCAAACAGCGTTGCCATAAGTCTGCGTATTATAAGCGACTTTATAAAAGTTTTTTTGAACGTGTGGTTGCTTATTTGGGCTTGGTTGCCTTTGCCCACAATAAGCAAAATGAGTGTGTTGTGTTTCAGAATCAGTATCAAAAATACTTTAATAATCCCCGAGGGGAAATTTAAATTTTCAGCACAATCCCATTCAAGACCTTAACCACAATCCCATTCTACATGTTTCCTGTTTTATCACGCCCACAAACACACAATTAGGTCAGACCCCAGACTGACATAGAAAAAAGTGACAAGACAGAGTAAGAATTAGAGACAGTAAGCGTCTGTAAAAAGATCAATTTACAATATACAGTGTATGGAATATACAGTAGTCTCCCAAATCAGAATTTTAACAGGTAACATGCCTTTAAAAAACAAAACTTTAAAATAATTTTGCATAAAAACAATCAGTAGTTTTATGAAGTATTGTAATGATAATGTACAGACTTCTATTGTATCTCCTTCCATTACTTTTCTGTCAAACACAACATCAGCAGCTTCTCCATACTTTTATAAATGCCTGTCGTTTAGAAATCATTTAAATGTCCTTGGCTGGCATGATAACTCATTCTGCTTCAGTATGGCACTGACTAGCAGTGATACACTCCAACTGCTTCTCCACGCTCAGTCATGTTTTTGAGGATTTCTTTGTTTAATTGAATGAATATTATTATCTTCAAATACACTGGCCGTCACACTCACATTCTGCCTTTCCAATGTTGGTTATGTCAAGCTATAAACTAATGCTCGCGAGTAAGACTGGATGTTTTGGTCCGATCTTCCATGGTTCACTGTGACATTTGCTGCACCAACTTGCACCAAGCATTGTTTATCCAGATAACAAAATGACATTAGTAGGACTTTTTTAGATAGATTAAATAGATAGTACTTTATTTATTCCGTCAGGAGAGTTCCTTCAGGAAAATTAAAATTTTCAGCACAATCCCATTCAAGATCAGACAAACATTACAGGGAGACAGAACAGGATCGCTGACGGGTCTGCCGGCTTCCAGCGCCCCTTACAGAAAAGCTGAGATACAGGTAAACAAGGTGGAGGGGTAATGGGAGAAAAAAAAAGAAAAAGAAGATTAAAAAGAATGTTTTTAAAAATCGGTCTTAACCTGGGCCCTGGAGAGGGGGTGCAGACTGAGGCCAAGGGAAAAAAACAACTCATAGCCATAGAACACATCCCTCTTTCATGTGTGTAAGAGGGAAACATCAAACATTAAAGAACACAGAGGACATTAAAGACATTAAAGCAGCAGATACAACCAGACACTTCTACATACAGCTATGAATAAAAAGTAAAAGAAACATATCCACTGTGGTGGCCTCTGCGGTGTTCCACGCCATCGTCCGCTGGGGTGGAAGGAGCATGGCCAGAGACAGGAGCAGACCCAACAAAGTAACCAAGACAGCCGACTCCACTCTCGGCCAGTGTCCGACACCTGCTCACCCAGTCAAGACACCGCGAAGCCTCTCCGTCCCAGCGCTCAGTGCTAGTTCCGCAGCCCTGTCCCCTCATCCGCATCTCCTCCAGTCCCTCCAAACCAACTCCGGTGTGGCAGACACCCAGCAGCTGGTCTCCATGGCCAAAAGGCTCCTGACAGGCAGATCCAGAAGTCCACAAAAAAAGCACCACAGAGGTCACGAAAGTGCCACTCCTTGTCACACAGTCCCGGTCTCGGACCAAAAGGCAAGAAAATATAATAACACATGAAAATGAGAGGGAAACACAAAAGTGTGCTGGGCTAATATGTCCGCTACAACCCGAGACGTCACAAACACGCGTCATCATACGCGTCATCATACGTGTCATCATACGCGTCATCATCCGCGACGTTTTCAACAAGAAATGCCGCGGGAAATACAAAATTGCAATTTAGTAAACTAAACCGGCCGTATTGGCATGTGTTGCAATGTTAATATTTCATCATTGATATATAAACTATTAATATTTCATCATTGATATATAAACTATTAATATTTCACCATTGATATATAAACTATCAGACTGCGTGGTGGGTAGTAGTGGGTTTCAGTAGGCCTTTAACGTTCGAACTGGAAAACGCTTTTTTGGGAGGTTTTTTTGCAAACATTTGCTCATTTGGAATTTGATGCCTGCAACATATTTTAAAAAAAACCTGGCGCAAGTGGCAAAAAAGTCTGAGAAGGTTGAGGACTGCTCACCAAACACCTATTTGGAACATCTCACAGGTGAACAGGCTAATTGGGAACAGGTGGGTGCCATGATTGGGTATAAAAGCAGCTTCCATGAAATGCTCAGTCATTCACAAACAAGGATGGGGGGAGGGTCACCACTTTGTGAACAAATGCGTGAGCAAATTGTCGAACAGTGTAAGAACAACATTTCTCAACGAGCTACTGCAAAGAATTTAGGGATTTCAACATCTATGGTCCGTAACATCTTCAAAAGGTTCAGAGAAACTTGAAAAAACACTGCATGTAAGTGATGATATTACGGACCTTCGATCACCTCAGGCGGTATTGCGTCAAAAATAATATGAAGCCTAAAATACCACAATGGAGACCCCCGGACTGTTGAACAGCTTAAGCTGTGCATCAAGCAAGAATGGGAAACCATTCCACCTGAAAAGCTTCAAAAATTGGTTTTCTCAGTTCCCAAACATTTACTGAGTGTTGTTAAAAGGAAAGGCCATGTAACACAGTGGTAAACTTTGCAATGTGTTGCCTACAAATCTAACTGGAAGTGTCTTAATCGTCTTTTCCAGGCGTTGATAACTTCTATGATGCTGTGGAGGACATGATTGGCTACAGACCAAACCCTTGGATGAAGTGGAGCTGGTCTGTCATCACTCCTTGCTTGTGCCTGGTAAGAATCTGCTTCCTCCTCCATTAACAGGTGGAACTTCTTCATGGTCTAACTTGTCTTCCTTTCCTTCCGCCCAGAGCTGCTTCATTTTCTCTCTGGTCAAATACAAGCCGCTGACGTACAACAAGGTGTACAAGTATCCTGATTGGGCCATCGGAGTGGGCTGGTTTTTGGCTTTGGCCTCCATGATCTGCATCCCCATGGTGGTGGTCATCAAGATCATTCGATCCGACGGGCCACTCATCGAGGTGCGTTAGCTGCTAACACGCTAACAGGTTGTGTTTCGTTCCCAATGGAGTTTCATCGTTTGTCTCCTTGCTGTCCAGAGGATCAAAGCGGTGGCCGCCCCTGTCCGCGGGGGAGCGAGTTCCCGCCCGGCAGACCACTGCAGCCCCCGTGACCTGGCGTACCAGGTGGACTCCATCGGGAACAAGGGAGTGCTAATGAAGGGTCCCAGCCACACCATCGTAGAAACCATGATGTAACGCGAGCGGGAGACGCTCTCCATGAGATCGCTCTCGCCCCCCCTGCTGTCCTTCTAAAGCTAAAGCTAACGAGCCTTCTGTTGTACTGTCGTCTCCGTCCGTGCGTCCGTCTAGTGGAATGAAAAGGGTTTTAAGGAGAAAAAAAAAATTGATTTTTCAGGAATACTTTGGGAGGATAGAAAAACATTTCCCATATGTCTCAGCTGAAGACGCAATAATTGATTAGCTGCTGCTTCCATTACTGGACAAGAACTTTGATTCAATATTAAACCTGTTGGATCCAACTGTGGATTTTTTAAAGGCTCAGCCTAAAAAAAAGGCTCCAAAAATCAAAGCTAATTATGACACGAATGTGTTTTAACTGACCCCTCCCACAAACAATTTTAGCTGCACTTGGAGGATTTTGGATATGTCGAAAACACTCCAAAATCACATGACACATCAAAGCCAAAAAAAAAAAGTACAAAATCAAAGCTGCGAGTACTTTAGCTAACGCTAAGCTAACAGACAGATCTTGGTCACAGCAGAATCAGATGAATGTGGATCTTCTCAAAAGCAGGATCTTGGTTCCTACAACGCACCTTAGCACGTGTGACACCTCCCCCTCCCCCCAGGCCCCCACCTTACCTCTCGAGCCATCAACTGCAGCGATCCATCCGGAAAGGATTTGAACCCTTAAATGTGTTGTGTTTCGCGTCGTGTCCAGTATTAGCTGATCCGTCTCTTATCTATCTCGATATCTCGCTGTTCTAGGGACCGTTTAGCGGCCGCACTACTCTTGGATCGCATTTAGTTTGTTTTACCGTAGAGGAACTTACTTCTTCTTCTTTCTTAATCCCTCCTCTGTCTATCTTCTATTAGGAATGTAGTCTTCTGGTGTTTGCTGTTGATGAGCATCGCAGTAGTGTCACGTAGAACAATGCCTGACTGGTAGACATCATACGGGCTAAAGTATTGGGACACCCAGAAACAGGAAGTGAACATTTCGGGGCAGAGGTCTCGGCTGTACCACACAGCAGAGCAAAGACAGGGAGGGCAGGCAGGAGAGCTGCTAAGGGAATTACTCCCAAAAAAGGGCATATAATTAAATTTTTTTTATGTACAGTAGAACATTCGTTTTGAGCACCCATCTGTGTCGATTGACAAATCAGGTGCTGGTTGACAATGTTCTTCTCAGGACTAAAAAGCGCACGCTTAAGTCGACGTTGACATAAAACTTAAAACCCAAACGGGTCATTTACATGAAAACTGGTTAATGTAGAACCCCCGCGACCCCGAGAGGGAAAAGTGATAGACAATGGATGGATAGTTTTGTCAGCTAAAAATATTCACTATCCAGCATTAACACTGTGTGACTTCCTGTTCAGTTCAAAGTCAGCTTCAAAATAAAGACATGGCAGTATTAACTAGGTTTCTACCACAACTTTTTTAGAAGAGTTTTTTTTAGATTGATAGCGATTTGCGTGTACGAAGGAGATACTAAATTGGGCCCCTAAGCAAAGTTTAATAGGAAGGGTCCCTTATTAGAAACATTTTTATTCATGTGAAACTTTTACTTTTTTAATTAATTTTATTTGATAGGATTTTTTTTCCGATAATTCAATATTTTAGTGCAAAATAACACATTTTACATGATTAAAACATAAAAGGGCGACTTTTCCAGGATGTACGCCCGATTGCAGCTGAGATAGGCTCCAGCGACCCCCCGCAACCCTAAAAGGGACAAGCGGTATAAAATGGATGGATGTATAAAACATAAAATTGCAAACCCTTCTGACTCAACTCTCGAACCCAGTTCAAACCCTTAAAAGACCAGCACTGACGCAGCATGCCCAAGCGATAATCTCTAGGTATATGTGCCATTACATTCCTATCAGTGACAGAGCAGGAAGGGGCTCTGAAAAAGTTTGTGGCAAAATTGTACATGCACTTATTCATGCAAAACAGGGGCCCCCACAGCACATATAGATAGGAGTCATGAGAACAAAATAATAAAAATAAAAATATGCACAAATGGTTGATATGAATGTCAACATAAGGAAACAAGTCCTTTATTATCGTTTATTCTTCGTATGTGTCAGGCCAGAGTCACAAGTAAAAATTATCCCGTGTGAGGGGGTGTCGACATAAACGTGTTCTACTGTACATGTTCATGTTGCTTTGCATAGAACATGTGCAGCAGGGGTGTCCCAATACTTTTGCCCACCATGTTGAGAGAAAATGATCCATCTCGGGCTTGAAGAAATATTAATATAACTTCTGTGTAGCCAGGCCTGTCGTTTATGGTGTGCTGTTCCAACAATGGCGGCCGTACCTTCAGTAGGTGTTTCCTCGTCTTGTAAATATCAAGAGACCGGTTTTTCATTTGGACAAAGTGTGCCAAACAGGACCAGGTGTCCGGTGGTTCTGCTCCAGTGGTTCGGTTGGGATTTTTCAACGTGGAATATAAAGTTTAGAAGACGTGAAAGTTGTCGGTTGGAACGGTTCTAAAAGATAGCCGTGTTGCTTCAGGACCACGGACAGCGCTCTTGGTCCTGCATTGAGCCTCAGTGCTGTGTCTCAAATGGAATACTTCCAAAACTCTATACTGTGGACTTAGTTAGTAAACACACATATTTTGACAGTGTAGTGCTGTACCAAATCCATTGCTGTCACTGCGCTCTTACCGGAAATGACAATCGCAATACTTACCTCTTTTTTTCTCCAACTGGTTAGTACTTTCCACGGCTACAAGTTGCTTTTCAGCCGCCATTATTTCAACTTAGTCCCTCCCCTTTTTGCGACGTAGCCAGTATGGCGACATTCAGGTCCTGCATTTTGCCGTACTTATGCATTCAAAAGACTTAAGTGTAAGGACAGAAGTGTACCAATTGAGACACAGCCTCAAAATGAAGCAGGCTTTAAGAAGTGCATTTTTACCAGCACAGCATTGGTACTTGAACACACCACCGTGACTCCTGAGCCTCCTTTAGTGTCAACGCGTGTTTGATTTCTCTTCACAGAAATAGTTATCATATTTTAATTCTGTGGACAGTTGATATCTTTACATTGTGTAATCCAGGTAAGGGTTGATGTCATGGTATGTCATCCAGTAAAATTTGGATTTCATGACATCACCTAATCCTATAAACAGTTGATATCATTTCATCATGTAATCCAGTGAACAGTTAATATCATGACATCGAATCCAATAAACCGTTCATAACATTACATCTATTCCAGTGAAAATGTGATATCATCGCGTAATCCAATGAAGAGTTGATATCACAGCATCTAATTTTGTGAACAGTATCATGTCAAGGTGTAATCCAATGAACAGTGGCTATCATGGCATTTAATTTAGTGACCAGAATCATGTTGTTGTGTAATCCAATGAACAGTGGATATCGTGGCATCTAATTTAGTGAACAGTATCATGTCACTGTGTAATCCAATGAACAGTTGACATTAGGATACTGTGTAATTCAGTGAGAAGTGAATACGGCAATTATCTTGATATCATGGCATCTAAACCAGGGGAACCGGTTCGATATCATGACAATTGTGTAAACCAGTGAAAAATTGATATCATGACACCATCTAATCCATTGAACAGCTGATATCATGCCATTGTGTAATACAGTGAACAGTTAATATGAAAATAATCTAGTGAACAGTTGATATCATGACATATAATCCAGCGAATAGTCATCATGCCAATGTTTAATCCAGTGAAGGGTTGATATCATGGTATGTAATCCAGGTAAGGGTTGATATCATGATATTAATTCAGTGAAGGGTGGATATCATGACATCACCTACTGAAATAACAGTTGACATTATGACACTGTGTGATTCAAAACAGTATCATGCTATCGTGTAATCCAATGAAGAGTGGATATCATGGCGTCTAATACAGTGAACAGTATCATGCCATCGTGTAATCCAATGAACAGTTGACATTATGACACTGTGATTCAAAACCGTATCATGCCATCGTGTAATCCAATGAAGAGTGGATATCATGGTGTCTAATTCAGTGAACAGTATCATGCCATCGTGTAATCCAATGAACAGTTGACATGACACTGTGTGATTCAAAACAGTATCATGCCATCGTGTAATCCAATGAAGAGTGGATATCATGGCGTCTAATACAGTGAACAGTATCATGCCATCGTGTAATCTAATGAACAGTGGATATCATGGCGTCTAATTCAGTGAACAGTATCATGCCATCGTGTAATCCAATGAACAGTTGACATTATGACACAGTGTTACTCATGCCATCGTGTAATCCAATGAACAGTTGACATTACACTGTGTGATTCAAAACAGTATCATGCCATCGTGTAATCCAATGAAGAGTGGATATCATGGCGTCTAATTCAGTGAATAGTATCATGCCATCGTGTAGTCCAATGAACAGGTGACATTATGGACACTGTGTAATTCAAAGAAAAGTGAAAACGACAACTATCTTGATATCATGGTCTAAACCATGGGAACCGGTTGATATCATGACAATTGTGTAAACCAGTGAAAAATTGATATGACACCATCTAATCCAATGAACAGTTGATATCATGCCATTGTGTAATACAGTGAACAGTTGACATGACATTAATCTAGTGAACAGGTAAAATCACGACATCTAATCCATGAACCAGTTGATATCATGACATCTAATCCAGTGAACAGTTACATTGCCAATGTTTAATCCAGTGAACAGTTGATATCATGACATTGTGTAATCAATAGTGATGGCTGCCGGGATCCATCCATATGTATATATAAATATTGCCAGTCACAATTAGCTTGTGCTCAGCTGGGGGGGAAAAACAAAATAAAATATATATATACTTATCATGTCATGGAACTGTTATGAAGTGTTATCACCTGTCAGCCAAATGGTTTTGCTACAAAGCCACTACTTGGAGACAATCCTCACTTTTGACCTGTGTGGTTTTCCCATTGGCCTGTGGAGAACTGGGACGGACAGGCTCTTACCGGGAGGACTTGAGCTGGATGCTCGGTACGCAAGCCTCCAGCTCAAGTCCTGCTGGTCAGTGTCTCCACGTGCATGTCGCCTATAACTTTGGGGACCTGGGGATATCTGCGCTGTATAAACTTTGGGTGGTGGTCTGCACCTGGGGGCTGTGGAATTGAGTGTGGTGCAGGTGTCTGTATTTGGTTACACAGATAAGAGGGAGGAGGTGTTTGTTATGCGGGATTCATTTGTGGGATTTTAAACATAAACCTGATCGGTTTATGGCTAATGGTCAAATATGTCTTGTGTTTATTTGTTTAACTCCTTCCTGGCCGAATATCAGGTCCCACCCGTGACTCCTTAATCAGCATAGTGGCAGCGATACCCGCGTTTGTTACACATTGAAACATTGATATCATGCCATCGGTAACACTTTAGTATGGGGAACATATTCACCGTTAATTAGTTGCTTATTAAAGTAACAACGACTTAATTTACAGTTATTTAGACACTAAGGAAACATATAAGGGTTAGGGTTCGGGTTAGGGTGTCATGATCTGTGGTTTGGATCATGTTTCATGTGTTAAAGGCCTACTGAAACCCACTACTACCCACCACGCAGTCTGATAGTTTATATATCAATGATGAAATATTAACATTGCAACACATGCCAATACGGCCTTTTTAGTTTACTAAATTACAATTCAAATTTCCCGGGAGTTTCGTCTTAAAAACGTCGTGTAATGATGACGTGTACGCAAGACGTCACAGGTTTTTAGGAAGTATGAGCGCTGCGCACACACACAGCTAAAAGTCGTCTGCTTTAACGGCATAATTACACAGTATTTTGGAGATCTTGTGTTGCTGAATCTTTTGCAGTTTGTTCAATTAATATTGGAGAAATCAAAGTAGAAAGATGGAGTTGGGAAGCTTTAGCCATTAGCCACACAAACACACAGTGATTCCTTGTTTAAAATTCCTTGAGGTGAAACTTTACTATGGATCAGAGCGTGGTCAAGCAAACATGAATCATGACGGAATGTCAACCAGCAGGTTTCGGTGAGAAAATTGTGGTAAAAAGTTCCTTCTTACCGGAGAAAAGCTGAGCTTGTGTCGTCCATGAAGCTGCCGTCGACTCCCGTGAGACATCGGCGTCAAGACACCCGTGGACGTACACCTCCGACTATCAGGCACTATTTAACTCACTAAAACACTAGCAACACAATAGAAAGATAAGGGATTTCCCAGAATTATCCTCGTAAATGCCTCTAAAAACATCGGACTCTGTCCCAATGCAATCGCGTTTTTTTTTGTTTTGTTTTTCTAGTCCGTCGCTTTAAATATCCTCAAACACAAATCTTTCATCCTCGCTCAAATTAATGGGGAAATATTCGTTTTCTCGGTTAGAATAGCACTTTTTGTTGGAGGCTCCCATTAAAATCAATGTGAATATGTGAGGAGCCCCCACACGTGTGACGTCATCGTCTGCGACTTCCGGTAGAGGCAGGGCTTTTCTCTTAGCACCGAAAGTTGCAAACTTTATCGTGGATGTTCTCTACTAAATCCTTTCAGCAAAAATATGGCAATATCGCGAAATGATCAAGTATGACACATAGAATGGACCTGCTATCCCCGTTTAAATAAGAAAATCTCATTTCAGTAGGCCTTTAAGACTCACATTAGTTCCTGTTTGCATTGCCTTGTTTGTTTTGTTCACCAGTGTCTTGATTAGTGCTCGCCCACTCACCTGCTTCCCGAGCACTAATCAGAGGCAGTATTTAAACCTGTCTCTGTCAGGCGGCTAGTTTTTTCACCCCAAAGTTCATGTTGCTCCTTCATGCCTTAGATCCATGCTCGTTTTCCTGTCAAGTTTTGTTTATCGTCCACAGTTTTGTCTAAGTTGGGTTTCCGCCTTGTGCGCGCCTTTTCTTTGTACTTTTTTGTATCTTCTGAGTTAAAGATTAAATCATGTTTTTACCTGCACGCCATTGCCCGAGTAGTCTGTCTGGCTTCCTGCGACCCACCATCTTGACATAGGGTTACTAAGGGAGGTTATTGAGGGAAGACTCTTAGTTAATAACTTACTTGTTGGTTGTATAATAAGGCGTCAGTACGTACTTAAAAATGACTAATCAAGAGCCAATATGTTACTAATTTGCATGTCAATTAGCAATTAATGGTGAATATGTTCCGATGAGGTGGCGACTTGTCCAGCGACCCCAAAAGGGACAAACGGTAAAAAATGGAGGGATGGATTTTCCCTCATACTGTCAACTTCTAATCTTGTGAACAGTTAAAATCATGACATTAAATCCAGGAATTAGTTGTCGTCATGACATGGTGTAATCCAGTGAAGAGTTGATATCATGACATCTAATCCAACTGTTGATATCGTGACATTGTGTAATCAATGAAAAGTTGATATGTCATCTAGTCCAGTGAACAGTCGATATCATGACCTTGGCACATATCCAGCTGCTTGGCGTTAGCTTCCCTCCTTTGACAGTTGTCTGTTCTTCTAGCAAGTGATACAGGTCGTGCTGTTCTCGGGGCTAAAGCAGACGTGATATTTGCTGCTTTGCTGTCTTTCTGCTTCAATCGACCCCTTATTTTGCGTCTGCTTGGTCCCCCCTCCGCCCGGCCCCACGGTCCCCGCCAGCCAGTCACTGACGACCATGTATTTTTGCGTGCGGAAGCACGTGATGCACTACTTTGTACTGCCCAAATGTGAACATGTGATCTTTATTTTGGTGTGCGTTTTTTTTTTTTTTTTTTTAATTAAGCTCTGCAGCTTGTGTACTTTTTTTCCCCTTATTTGCCTTTTTTATTTCTAACATTTTCAATTTGTTACAAAAGTCAATGATGTGCAATACGCTTCCCGTCATATTGTTCCAAAAGTGTTTTGATATTAAAAAAAATGTTCCATATGAAGAATGGAGAATTTACCGGATAAAGTATTTCCTGTGTGTTATTTGCTCAGTGCTGCCACCCTGCGAGACGTCAGGGAACTACATCAACATTTGTGTACTGTAATTCCTCATTCACTAAAGCCTGGACTTTTCATCATCCTCGACTCTGTCCTCCAACTGATGGTTTCCATAGCGACGACCATCTCCCGCTCCACCCTCCCTTTGTTCATTGGAAAATGTTTAACAAGCATTTCAAAGTTTTTTTTGTTTTGTTTTTCATCTCCAAGATTGGAAAAACAGTGATCAGGTTTTACAAATGTCAAACTTGTCTATGGTTGTTTTCTTATTTAAAAACACATCATCCGGAGACTTCCTGCAGTTTCATTTGTTTCACTACACATCTGGTATGTACAGATATAGTGGATCCCAATAATGCAGAGACGATGGCTATACAGCAAAAAAGGTCTTTCTCTTTATTCTTGATGGTAAACACAAAAAGGCAGCGAATGCAAAGCGATCAACACACCATAAAGATACTACAAAGGGAAATAACCAAAATACAAAAAATTAGGACGCTAGGCAAAGCTCAGAAATATTGGGCAGACATGGGAAGCCTAGGTGTAAAGAAAATAACTCTCCAGTGAGAGTAAAGTGTATTTCTGGTCTCGTCATCCTCGTCCGGACAGAAGGATGATGCTTTACTGAAGCAAAAGTTGCTTTATTACAAGTAAGCACCAAGTCATACAAGTCTGCAGCTCCCTGGAGGAACCGAGGTAAAAAAAAATGAAGGACTCCTAAACTGGAGAAACCAAACCTTCAGTCTTATATTCCTATTATTGAAGCAGAGCGATAAATGATGCAGTCATATTCACTCACACATCTAATCATACACATCTTGCTTTCAGTGTTTCAGTGCCAGTAAGGATGGGGATAGAAAACTGGTTCTTGATCAGATCCTGTTCCCGGTGTATCAATTCCTTGAAATTCTTTGCCATTTTTTTTCCAAACAGTTCCCTTATTGCAGTGGTTCTCAACCTTTTTTCAGTGATGTAGCCCCTGTGAAAATTGTTTTAATTCAAGTACCCCCTAATCAGAGCAAAGCATTTTTGGTTGAAAAAAAGAGATAAAGAAGTAAAATACAGTACTATGTCATCAGTAACTGATTTATTAAATTGTATAACTGTGCAAAATATTGCTCATTTGTAGTGGTCTTTCTTGAACTATTTGGAAAAAAAGATATAAAAATAACTAAAAACGTGTTGATAAAAAAAACCAAGTGATTCAATTATAAATAAAGATTTCTACACATAGAAGTAATCATCAACTTAAAGTGCCCTCTTTGGGGATTGTAATAGAGATCCATCTGGATTCATGAACTTAATTCTAGACATTTCTTCACAAAAAAAGAAATCTTTAACATCAATATTAATGGAACATGTCCACAAAAAAATCTAGCTGTCAACACTGAATATTGCATTGTTGCATTTCTTTTCACAGTTTATTAAATCCATATGTTGTTGAAGTATTATTCAATAAATATATATATGTATATTTTTGAATAGTTGCTGTTTTTAGAATATTAAAAAAAAAAATCTCACGTACCCCTTGGCATACCTTCAAGTACCCGCATTTGAGAACCACTGCCTTGTTGAATCTTCCAGGTGAGGATGAGGTCATTACACAATGCCGAGTAGTGACCTCAGTGTTATGATCTGCTGCCCTGATCATAGTCTGTTTAAGTTTTTCGAGTTACTTGTGTTTTCTGTTAGTTTTGGACTCATTTATTTCCTCTTTGTGCACCTCTGAGTTGGTTAACATAGTTACTTATTATTTTCACCTGCCGCTTGTGTTCGGGACGCACACCTGTTTGTAATCACATACATTATTTAAGCCTGCTTTTGCCAGTCAGTCGGTCTGGCTTCTTTGTTTGCGTCACGCTACTGATACGTAAGTGTTTGCTTGTCTCCTAGCCCCTGCTAAAGATCTCTAGTCTGTGCTAAGTTGTTGCCTTAGCTTCCGGTGCGAACGGCACCTTGTTCCGTCGGTTTGTTTTCTGTTTTGTAGCTGTTTAGTGTTATTTTACTATTAAATGACGTTCCTACCTGCAAGTAATTTCCGCAGTCGTCCGTTTGCATCCTGGGAGAACAAACCCAGGATCACCGTGCGACCCGGTCGTAATAGTCAGATCTCAAAATGGCATTAAACGCTCTACAGTTAACTACCTTTTACAAGAGAAGATTAAAACACCACAACTTGTGATAATTAAAAGGCAGTTAATTCATCAAGAGGAGGACATAAAAGCAATGTGCCAAACCATTTGAACACAAAGCCTGCAATAATCAATGAAAGTCAAGTTTTTAACCGCTTCGATCTAATCCTAGTAGCAGTAATGTGAGCATGTCATCTGAATAGAAGAAAGAAAAAAATAACTTCAATTTATATTGCGCTTTTCTAGACACTCAAAGCGCTCACAGAGAAGTGGGAACCCAACATTCATTCACACCTGGTGGTGGTAAGCTACATCAGTAGCCACAGCTGCCCTGGGGCAGACTGACGGAAGCGTGGCTGCTATTTTGCGTCCGACCACCACCTATCATTCATTCATCATTCATTCACCAAAGGGACAATCAGTAGAAAATGGATGGATGAATGGAAATAATAAAAAGGACAATACATGTCACGGTGTTTTTTATTGTAAAGTGTATACATACATGCAGTAAATTGATAAAAACTACTTGTTTTTGGCATTAAAATTATGTTAGCTGAACTGCTAGTTTTTGACTGTAAAATCCATGGTTGTTGTTTTTAACGGTGTATTACTGTAAATGGAAAAACGATACCTTTGTTTTTACGGCAGAAAAACTGGCAGCCACGTTGCCGGAATAAAAAAGGAACTTTTACAGTTTTTCCGTTAACAATATAATGTTATAAAAACCAATGTAAATTTAATAGTACAATTCTGGCAACTAAGCTGCCAGATTTTTCCGTCAAAAAACAAAAACAAATCAGGGGTTTCTGTTTTTATATGTACCATAAAATGTTGTAAAAGAAACAAAACAAAAAAAACACTATATTTTACAGTAAATTGTTGTACATGTGAACTTTTGACTGTAAAATCGAAGGTCTACTTAAAACTATTCATTTAATTAATAATGAAGTCCAGAGGCAAATTCATAAATTACTCACTATTTCATGCGGCCCTCTGATGGCCCTCAATGAAAACGAGTCCGACATCCTTGCTTTTAAAATGCCAGAACTGGGAGTATCAATCTAAATATCAATCGTATCGATACCAAGGTAGATATTGGTATCAAATCTATACTAGCAGAATGTTGAACTTTTGTTGCAGTTTGGCTTCTTTTAACAAAATAACAAAAAAGTTAATTCGGTATTCCCCACTCAATGTATGCAAACTCAGCATCTCCTCCCTGCTTTTCTGACAATTGACACTGTTTTTTTTTTTTCAGTAATCTGCGGGGAGTGAGTTATTTTAGTTGTTTTGAGTGTATTTTAATGTAGATTATTTTATGGTTGCTTTTTTGTTATTTTGAAACAGTGACTTTTTTTTCAAAAACATACCATACAACATACCGAATGAATTTTAAACACATATTTATATAATACTATTTGTTTTAGATTGTTGCATTTAGTTATATTTTTTGCGTAAATTAGTAGTCAGCAATATAATTAACTTAAGGCAAATTTAAAACTATCGAATAATCATGACAGTTCGAGTCAAAAGTATTGATGTCAGTATCAACAACACTAGTCCTTAATTCATTTGGTATCGTATCAAAACCAAAACTCACAGTATCGCCCATCCTTATTAAATGCACTAAAATGGCCGCAATTATAACTTGAACTCATTCAATCTCAAAATAGTTTTCGTTTTTTTCATTATATCCTTGTTTTGGGGGGAAAAAAGACCATAAGTAACATACATGACACATTTTGGAGTGACAGTCATGTGGCAGTCATATGTGACTATATGGGGATTGTGGAGAGACTGAGCCGACGAGCCGACAGCAAGATAGGACAAATGCCGGTCCTACCCGAGATGGCGGCCAGGAGGCGGAGAGAAGAGGCGGGACGCACTCAGAACGCCAAGGCAGGTGCGTACACCACACACCTGCACTCAATCTGTTCATCTTCTGCTGCAGTACAAAAGAGGCGCTGAGGAACGATCGAGGCAGAAGTAGGAGAAGGAACACGCGACCACGACCACGACCACGACCACGACCACGAGCACGAGCACGACCACGACCACGACCACGACCACGACCACGACCACGACCACGACCACGACCACGAGCACGACCACGAGCACGACCACGACCACGACCACGACCACGGCCACGACCACGGCCACGACCACGACCACGACCACGAGCACGACCACGACCACGAGCACGACGAGGAAGACCCAGATTACGATGAGACCCCGCATAAGACGCAGACAGCAGACACCGAAAGGTGTGCTGCGACCAGCAGGAAGAGCCTGGGCGCCAGAAAGTGGGGTGACCGAATGGCAAGAAGAGGACAGGTTTATTGAAATAATAAATCAGAGTCAAACCTGCTACGATGCGTCTTGTGTCAAGTGTCACAACAACCCACGCACGGATGGCAGTGGGTTGTTGCCATGCTACATTGCCATGCTACATTGTTGTTGCCATGCTACATTGCCAAAAGTATTTGGCCACCCATCCAAATGATCAGACTCAGGTGACCTAACCCCTTGGCCCGGCCACAGCTGTATCAAATCAAGTACTTAGGGATGGAGACTGTTTCTACAAACATTTGTGAAAGAATGGGCCGCTCTCAGGAGATCTGTGATTTCCAGCCTGGAACTGTCATAGGATGCCACCTGTGCAACAAATCCCGTTGTGAAATTTCTTCTCTCCTAAATGGTCCAAAGTCAACTGTCGGCTTTATTATAAAAACATGGAAGAGTTTGGGAACAACAGCAACTCAGCTGTGAAGTGATAGGCCACGTAAACTGACAGAGAAGGGTCAGCGGTGGAGGAGGAGGAATTATGGTGTGGCGTTGATTTTAAGGAGTTGGGCTTGGCCCCTTAGTTCCAGTGAAAGGAACTTTGAATTCTCCAGGATACCAAAACATTTTGGACAATTCCATGCCCCCAATCATGTGGGAACAGTTTGGAGCGGGCCCCTTCCTCTTCCAACATGACTGTGCACTAGTGCACAAAGCAAGGTCCTTAAAGACATGGATGACAGAATCTGGTGTGGATGAACTTGACTGGCCTGCACAGAGTCCTGACTTGAACCCGATATAACAACTTTGGGATGAATTAGAACGGCGACTGAGCGCTATTCCTTCTCGACCAACATCAGTGTCTTACCTCACCAATGTGCTTTTGGAAGAATGGTGGAAAATTCCTATAAACACACGCCGCGACCTTGTGGACAGCCTTCCCAGAAGAGTAGAACCTGTAACAGCTGCAAAAGGTGGAGGAACATCATATTGAACCCTATGGGTTAGGAATGGGATGGCACTTCAAGTTTATATGTGAGTCAAGGCAGGTGGCCAAATACTTTTGTCAATATAGTGTATCGCTTAAATGGCTGTGTCAGCAAAACAAAGTTTTTTCCAAACACCTATTTTTTTGCCATTACATTTTATTTTCAAGCCATCCAGCAATTATGATGCTTTAACACGGTGTCAAATATCCATGTATTTTGTTGTTAAATGTTTCTTGAATGACTTGAATAAAAAAAAAAAAAATCTATTTTGTATTTTGTATCAACTTTACATTTTGATGAAATGTCTACTGTGACATATTTATGTCTATTGTGACATATTTGTCACAATAGCAAAAATGGTGAAATGGCATTTAATAAAATATATTTTGTTGTATGTTCTTTTAAGTTCATTTTTTGGGATTGAGCATGGAAAAGATTCAAGTCAAAGATCATATTTAGCATGAACGCCCAATGTAACGGAAAGATAACATCACACATCTTTGACAGCCTGGTAATAACTTAGTCAAAAATATCTTCTAAGTATGGAACCGTCCCCATCGTTTTCCTTTCAGCACTAAAGTCTCTTTCATGGCTTCTTTTAAACAAAATAACAAGCACAAAGTTACTCATTTTATTTTTTGCACTTTACAACTTTATTTTTCCATGTCCTTCCGACATTTGGGAAGAGTAGCATCATTGTAGAAAAATATCATATTAGAATGACTTTTACACAACACACACACGCACGCACACACACACGCGCACACACACACACACACACACACACACATGCACATAAAAGCGCAACCTGGAAAATACATTTTCAATATTTTTTTTTATGACTTTACATTTAAATCTCATTTTAAAAAATCCAAAGGATTATTGTGATTCATTCGCAGGAAGACTTTTCAGAGTAATAACAAATTATTTATATCATCGTCAGCCATCAGTAATAAATTGTTGATTTTCACATAAAAGTTTTTCCAGATTAGGTTTAGAACAAAATGTCTTCAGCACACGGAACCAGTTACGTACCTTGTGACGTAACGTTTGTGTAACATCACACACACTGCACACAGAACACATGAGAGACACATAACATACTGTAATACAAAAAGAGCAAGCGTCAACAAAAACACCACTAAGCTGCTTTCAGATCAAAGATTGTCATCCTTCATGACGGTAGAACAGATTGAGCGGTTTGGCGGCTAAATTTAAAGTACTACTGATAGTCACACACACACTAGGTGTGGTGAAATTACCCTCTGCATTTGACCCATCCCTGTGTTCCACCCCCTGGGAGGTGAGGGGAGCAGCGAGCAGCAGCGGTGGCCGCACTCGGCAATCATCTTGGTGATTTAACCCCCAATTCCAACCCTTGATGCTGAGTAATGGTAATTTCAATAGTCTTTGGTATAACTCGGCCAGGGTTTGAATGCACGCACAAATAAATGACCTACACACTCCCCTGAACAACCAGCAGAGGGCAATGCAGCCTAATAAAGAGATCAGTATCTACATCGGGACAAATTTCATTAAACTGCATTGATACAATAAAATAAGCAGCTAACACGGTCTTTCAGATTAACTGGATTAATTAGCATTAGCTAATACAACACTAACTTTTTTAAAATGTTTTTTAAATTTTTTTAATGTTTTAGTGTTCTGTTTTTAATATTTTGTATTGTGTTTTTATATGTTTAATGGACCTTAAGGTCTGCAATAAATAAAGATTGATTAGTTAACTCAGACCTGTTGTGCGTTCTCTCTGTAAAGACGTGGGTTGTTTTTGTGTGACCCAGACCGCTCTGGCTGCAGTGCCCTCTGCTGGTTGTTCAGGGGAGTGTGTAGGTCACATTTATTTCTGCATCTGGTTTGTGGGTGGAATGTCTCATCGACACAAAAGCAAAAAAGCGATCCACATATGCAAATTCAATACAAATACAAACACAAAATCAAGCATATTTATATCCAAATCTCAAAAATATATTTAAAAATACCCGTTTATTCATACAAATTTTTGATTTATTTGTAAGTCACATTTTTATATTTATACACTTTATTTGTATATATTTTCAAATCTCAGAAATATATTTACAAATAGGCGTTTTTTTATACAAATTATTTATTTGTATATCACATTTGTATTTTTATTAATATATGCATATGTATTGATATCATATTGACGTATCATATAAGTTGATGTGAGACAATTCTACTTCCACACAGAATTGACGTTGTCCTTCCCCAATGCAGCAGCGTGTAACGGCATATTCCTATGCTAAACTAGAGTTCCCAGCTTTTATTTTTATTAAGTATTTATAATTTATGTATAATATACATTCAGCATCAAGGGTTGGAATTTGGGGTTAAATCACCAAAATGTTATCCGAGCGCGGCCACCGCTGCTGCTCACTGCTCCCCTCACCTCCCAGTGGGTGGAACAAGGGGATGGGTCAAATGCAGAGGGTAATTTCACCACACCTAGTGTGTGCGACTATCAGTGGTCCTTTGGATTTATGAGAGTGCATTCGTAACCACGGGACAGCATAAATCGAGGACAGACTGTATATGAATGGGGGGAGGGGAGCACACACACACACGTTAAATACTGTACATAGAAAAAAAAACAACACAACACTTTGGAAGGCTTTTCTCTCAGCCCGTTGTTGCTTTACAAAAGCTCTTTAAAAACACTCCATTCATGACAACATCTACACTGTGCTTCTTTTTCTTTAGATGTGCTCGGTAAATAAGAGACAAATGTCCTTTTAGAGACACACACACACACATACACACACACACACACACACACACACACACACACACACACACACACACACACACACACACACACACACACACACACACACACACACACAGACACACACACACACTGGTTATCATTTGGAATAGGGACTAAGTTTTTGATCATCACTTGTGGGGACCACCATTTCTCCAGGTTGTGGAGGCATAAAAAAAATGAGGTCAAATGGCCACTGCCCAGTTAGCTCATACACGCCTTTAAATCTCTGGATTGATAAAGTAATGTGCTGATCATTCTAACTGGGGACCCTGGGGAAAAAGAGTTAATATGGTTCATGGGGACCATATTTAAATAATTTTGCATAATTCACACAAATTTGTACGTGACTACTGAGGACAATTTAAAAAAAAAAAGTTCAAATTAAATATGACCTAATCCTCAGAATACAGCACTACAGCTGTCCTCTTATAGGAAGTTTCACCACTTAAAGGCCTACTGAAATGAGATTTTCTTATTCAAACGGGGATAGCAGGTCCATTCTATGTGTCATTTCGCGATATTGCCATATTTTTGCTGAAAGGATTTAGTAGAGAACATCCACGATAAAGTTCACAACTGGAGAAAAGCCCTGCCTCTACCGGAAGTCGCAGACGATGACGTCACATGTTGATGGCTCCTCATATATCCATATTGTTTTTAATGGGAGCCTCCAACAAAAAGTGCTATTCGGACCGAGAAAACGACAATATCCCCATTAATTTGACCGAGGATGAAAGATTCGTGTTTCAGGATATTGATAGCGACGGACTAGGAAAAAAAAAAACGCGATTGCAATTGCGTTGCACTGAGACGGATTCATATGTTTTTAGAGACATTTACTAGGATAATTCTGGGAAATCCCTTATCTTTCTATTGTGTTGCTAGTGTTTTAGTGAGTTTAACAGTACCTGATAGTCGGAAGTGTACGTCCACGGCCGGGTGTTGACACCAGTGTCTCAGGGAAGTCGACGGCAGCTGTACGGGAGGCGCAAGCTCAGCTGATATCCGGTAAGTGGCGACTTTTTAACCACAATTTTCTCACCGAAACCTGCTGGTTGACAAGTGGTCGGGATTCATGTCCGCTGTGATCCATAGTAAAGTTTCAACTCCGTGAATTTTACACAAGGAATCACCATGTGTTTGTGTGGCTGAAGGCTAAAGCTTCCCAACTCCGTCTTGCTACTTTTACTTCTCCAATATTAATTGAACAAATTGCAAAAGATTCAGCAACACTGTTCTCCAAAATACTGTGTAATTATGCTGTTAAAGCAGACGACATTTAGCTGTGTGTGCGCGTAGCAATCATACTTCCTAAAAACCTGTGACGTCTTGCGTACACGTCATCATTACACGACGTTTTCTAGACGAAACTCCCGGGAAATTTAAAATTGCAATTTAGTAAACTAAAAAGGCCGTATTGGCATGTGTTGCAATGTTAAGATTTTATCATTGATATATAAACTATCAGACTGTGTGGTGGGTAGTAGTGGGTTTCAGTAGGCCTTTAAATGTTAGAGCAAATTCCGCATCTTTTGTGACATTACTGAAAACTGCTATTTAGCAGTAATGAAGTTGTCTGCAACTCCAACGACCATATATAGAATTAAAGGTAATAATGTTTTACCAGGTGGAAGTGATCAACTATACACGGAAGAAGTGTGAGCAGAGCAGCGAGTGCAGTACCAACTACAGCCCCACAAGGGGGCTGCTGTGCAAATATCTCACACTCAAACTAACCAGTAAACATGTTTTATAGGACAAAGCTTAAAAATCACTCAGGCAATCTTCAGAATGGATCTGACTATCATTTAAAAAGGTTTCCCTTGAAGAGACCTGTTTTTTTTTGTCCCCATACCGTCAGATGTCCCCTAAAGGTGACTTTGTAAACAGAGCGATGTCCCCATTAAGTAAGCATTACCAAAATGCACACACACACGCACACTCACACACACACACACTCACACACACACACACACAGACACACACACACACACACACACACATGTTGTGAATAGTCACCGTTATTTACATGTAAACACATGTTCATCATTACGATGCTTTCATTTCCATTGTGCACCGTGGGGGGTGGGTGTGTATTGTCACACAACGTGGCGGAGAAATGGGTGGAGAATGTTGACCTTTCCATAAAGACATGTTGTAGTTAACATGGAAAAGTGTATATAACATGTGCATATACATGTTTGAAGTCTTTGTGTCCGACCAACAAAGTGTGCTTTGAGGGGGGGGGGGGGGGGGGGGGTCATGTGACCGCTAATCCACAAATAATGAGGTCCGCTTTGGTGCTCTGGAAGAAAACAGCAGGTGAAGTAAGCTGGAGGAAAGAATGTCTGCTAAATTGAGAGGGTTTTTGGGGGAGGGGGTGGGGGGTGCACAGCCCTGGAAGTTAATTTTTTTTCTCTCTGAACAGACGAGTCTGAAAGGCAGGAAGCACTTACTCGGACATTTTTGCAATCGTGACCCACTTCACATGACCCCGGCCCCGACCCCGACGAGATGAAAAGCCGGGATTTTTGTCCTCCGTGTTTTTGACCACTTGACATGAGAACAGGTGCCGTCACACAGTTGATGACATCACAGCTTGTGCAGGAAGTCCCTACAAAGTCCCCCGCGGTCTCTGATTGTGTTTTTGTGACAGTTTAGTCGGGTTTAGTGAAAACAACAACGCGGCTTCTAAATTGTGGTCGGTCTTCCGTAAGGCAGGTCCATTCGGTGAAGAAGGACGCTGTATGACAGCGCTAGAACCTGGTGGGCGGGGCATGTGGCCGTTCCTTCAAGTGATTTGGGGCACCCGTGCTTACAGGTCAAGCGGATGGTGGTCCAAAGTGTTGTTGTTGTCTTCGGCGCTATCCAGCGGGTTTCGACTGATGACCAGCTCCAGTCTGTCGCCGGCCTCCGTGATGAGAGGGACCGCCAAGCAGCAGTCGAAGTCCCTAGTCCGCACGTGGTTTACCTGCACGGCGAGGAGCACAGGCATCTTGACGCCCTCTCTCTTGACACTACTTTGCATCCGTGAATTCATAAATTGGCAATTTTACAGACCAAAGGGGTTCAGGCTGAAGTTGAGCACTTATTTCACATAACAAAAAAAGGTGAAAGAACTGAAAACATATTTCATAAGCTAGTGTCTTCAAAATAGCCGCACTTTGCTCTGATTACAGCTTTGCACGCTCTTGGCATTCTCTCGATGAGCTTCAAGCACCCCTGTGAAGTGAAAACCATTTCAGGTGACTTCCTCTTGAGAATGCCAAGCCCTTTGAGACACTAGTGATTTAGGGCAATACAAATAAACGATTGATTGATTGATTGAAGAGTGTACGAAAACAGTAATCAGGGAAAAAGGTGGCTATTTTGAAGAAACTAGAACATAAAACATGTTTTCAGTTGTCTCACCTTTTTTTTGTTAAGTACATAACTCCACATGTGTTCATTCATAGTTTTGATGCTTTCAGTGACAATCTACAATGTAAATAGTCCGGAAAATAAAGAAAACACATTGAATGAGGAGAAGGTATGTCCAAACTTTTGGCCTGTACTGTAGATTCCCCAAAAGTGTTGTTGCATACACCTTTTCTATTTCCATATCATCGATTCTTTTGTGACACGGTATGTTAATTTTCCTATTTCCCAAAAATATATATTTTTGTTTTATTTTAGCTGATTTATAGTTTATTAGCATCAAGCCATTGCTTTAGAATTATGAGTTCACTCTCTATGATCTGTAGGAGCTGGCCAAGGTCTTGCCCAGAACAGTATGGGCTTGCATCATCAGCACAGAGAATACAGTTTAGTCTTTCAAAGATTTTACAAACATCATTAATATAACAAGATAAAGTATTTTGGTCCCAGTACAGAACCTTGGGGTACTCCAAGTGTTATAAGCTTTTTAATCTTAATTTACATTGTTCATATGCACATACTGTTCTGGTGGCCACCAGGTCAACTTTTCAATCAATCATGAGCAGCGTTGGGTAGAGTTCAAATCATGAACAATTCGGATACCAATCCCTGTTTTTGTCGATTCTCGATTGCGATTCTTTTAAGAGACTGACCCATCTAAGTCTATGAGCATGAACTGATGAAGCCAACTGAGGTACAAATATATACATTATATTGTCTTCAAAGTGTGTAGTGTTAGTAACAAAGGGGCTTTTGATGAGGCTAGAAACAATTATTCATGTTTACATTGATTCTTATGGCAAACTCTTCTTCACTATACACACTTTACGGATGCCAAACCATGCAGAAGAAGCAATTAAGTCTGTAAAACGGGGTTCAACTGTACTTGTTAATTTTATAAGGCATATTTCCTGCTGTAAGGTACTTTCATCTACACTTCTTAAACCTTACTAAGCACTCATTTCTTGTGCCATTTCAACCTAGTTTAGTGATTAACTTGCCTGCGGCTCTTGGTCTTCCACTTTGTGTAACATGTTTAGCCTTGTTCTCCAGTGATAATAAAACTTGCTAAAAAAACAGTTTATTTATTATTGACTTACAGGAGTAGCTGACAAAAAGTCTGTGGCAGCTAATCCTTCTGGTCGGCGGACCAGCCATCGAAAATGGGAATCAACGTTTAAAAATGTGGACGTTCCATGAGAATTAGAATGTAAGACCCAGTTATTATTGATGCCCAACCCTATTCAACGGTACCTGCAGAATCCTGTCGTAGGGTCGAAGACCGGATCGGTCAGCGGGTCCGTCAGGTCGCACCATGTTGACGTAAACACCTTTTTCCAGGTAGCCGTCTGACACGCTGAAACCAAAGTCGTCGCTTTCTGGATCTTTTATCACGGTCACCTGCAGAGAAACAGACGTGAGACCACTTAAGAGGCAGAAAATTACGCAGTGGATCCTTAAAAACATTAGCGAGACGACACAGATATGAAAATCACAGCAATATCAAGCCTGGTTCCTCTGGGACAAGTGAAACTAGTGGAAGGGCAACTGTATTTGTTTTAAAGTGTTGCCCATGATTCAGAATCCTTCTAATGGCTCCTCACAGGTCTGTGTGCTGAGCCCTCTTCTGTACTGCCTCTACACCTACGACTGCAGTCCAACGCACAACAACAACCTCATAGTGAAGTTTTCGGCCGACACTACAGTGGTTGAACTTATCTTAAAGGACGACGAGGCAGCCTACAGAGAGGAAGTCTGCAAGTTGGCAGACTAGTGCTCAGAGAACAACCTTGCTCTGAACACCAAGAAAACCACAGAGATCGTCGTCGACTTCAGGAAACAGCATTGACCTAGCCCCTCTCTGCATCAAGGGTGAGTGTGTGGAGAGGATCCACAACTTACGGTCTCTTGATGTCCTAATCTCTGACAACATCTGCTGGTCAGATAACACTACTGCCATCACTAAGAAGGCTCAGCAGCGGCTGCACTTCCTGAGAGTCCTCAAGAAGTACAACCTGGACTCCAACCTGCTGCTGACCTTCTACCGCTCATCCATTGAGAGCCTGCTGACATACTGCATCATGGCATGGTACGGCAGCACTGCGGATCATCGGCTGCCCTCTCCCCTCCCTGACAGACATCTACACCTCCTGCTGCCTCAGCAGAGCTACCAACATTATCAAGGACAGCTCCCACCCTGGCTTTGACCTGTTTGACCTGCTGCCCTCAGGAAGGCGCTACAAGGTTATCAGGTCTAAGACAAACAGACTCGAGAACATTTTTTTCCCTGAAGCCGCGTTGAACTCTCATAGGCACTGATTTTATAGCTAAGCATCTCTCTCTAGGGAGGTGTTTAGGGCACGTCCAACCGGTAGGAGGCCACGGGGAAGACCCAGGACACGTTGGGAAGACTATGTCTCCCGGCTGGCCTGGGAACGCCTCGGGATCCCCCGGGAAGAGGTAAACGAAGTGGCTGGGGAGAGGGAAGTCTGGGTTTCCCTGCTTAGGCTGTTTCCCCCGCGACCCGACCTCGGATCAGCGGAAGATGATGGATGGATGGCATCTCTCTGTGTGCAATTTTTACTTTCCACCCACAGTCTGAATGCTTCTGAATATACGTATACAGTTTAATATTTAAACATTACATTCAGAACATTCGTTCTCAGGACTGGACTGTGCACCTTACCTCCTTTTGCACTGTTGTTATTTTCTATCTGTGGTTGATAAATCTGTGCGGCAAATTTTATGGAAAAAAAAAAAATAGAGGGTGTGTCTTAAAAACTCCATATTAAGTAGAATACAGTAAGTCTGTTCTTACTACATCACGCTTCAAATATTGCTGTTTCACTACATCTTTCCTTCCTATGTTTTTCATATTTGTAGACTGCTGCACTGATACCAGAGTCTTAGTTGCTTTTAATCTCATTGTACCTGTGTATAGTGACAATGTAAGGCATATTTTTCTATTTTATTCTATTCTATTCTATTCTATGAGACAAGAAAATATGTGTATTATTTTTTATGTGCATTCCAAATACTAAAAAACTGTTAGCATGAGGTGGCTCATAATCCAGATAATGTTCCCAGGAAATACGTTTTGGTTATGCCTAAAATACAGAAAATATTTGATGTTATTATGAATGTGCTAGTTACTACATAACATACTTACTTACAGTATGTTTGTAATATAATTTATTTACAGTGTCAATAGAGGTTACCATGCAGTGTATTCTCAGGGCATTAAATTGATTGCAACTGGACTGTACAGATTTTTTTGGAGCGCTATATAGGTGGAATAGATTGTTTCTCCTTTACTTGCATTGTTACCATTTGTTTGACTGTGTTGTCACGCTACACTACCTTTAATTTGGTGAGTTTACAGACTATTAAAAGTCTGTGGCGAGTCCAAAGTAGAGTTGAGCGAACATTTTGTGTCGCATGCCACATTGGGTTAACCGATTTGGCTGAATGCCTGCTCTAACATCAACCTGCCTGTGGAGGAGTGTGATGAATGAGTCATCAGGAGGCAATCAAGCTATTCTGGCTTTGCAGACGTGGACTTGCTCCAACGTCCATTAAACATTACGCCGTATTTTAAGACCCTTGTTAAACAGACCTTGTGCAGCTCCAGAGGCGTCGGCGACAGAAGTCCTTGCATCTCTTCTTTGATGCGACGAGACTCCCAAGTTCTTTCCGACACCCTTAACGAGGCCTTGGGTTTGGGCTCCTGGTGCATGACGGGGGGCACGCTGTCCTGGAAAATGTGGGCACCCGGGTGCAGGAGGTCGTCCTGGTTGAAGTGGACCCCCATGTGGTCTATGAGGGGAATGTAAGTTTCGTTGTTGAAATGTGTTGTCGTGCACGTGCAGCGATGCAGTTGCTCTCGTCACCTTGGTGGAGGTCGGCTTCATCGTGCAGGTGCGGCGCCTGGTGGAGAAGGGAATTCCGTCGCAACGGGCTCATCCTGCTGTGGCTCAAGATGGGATCTGGTGGAGGCTTGTTGGCGCATTCTACGCCCAAACTGATGGCTGTGCCCGTCATGATGGACGCCTGCACAAACCAACGGTCCAATGCTTTAAAACTTGTATTTTCACTGAGAAGTATGCTAACACAAAACTCCAAACAACTTTTGTCTTCAAATATGAAGTGAAAAATGTGAGGTTCATTGCCTCACTGTTGGTTTTAAAAGTTGCGACCAGTCCTTGAGGAGACGGTTTGGTTTTGCACCAAATGCAAACAAACCTCAATCTCTCTGAGCAGTTCTGATTGGCCACACGTCTCCAGGTCTTCCAGAGCCTGACACCAGAAACTGTCGTCAGACTCCAGCAGGATTCCGTCCGATTGCTGTCCAACAAAACTGGTTGGAAAAAGAACAAGCACTTTCAGTGTGCATCCTGCCCATTCAACACATTGTAAACAAATATAATATATCAGATCATCTTTATGCAGATGATCTGCAAATATATGTCCCTTTAAAGGCCTACTGAACCCCACTACTACCGACCACGCAGTCAGATAGTTTATAACACATGCCAATATGGCCAGTTTACTTTACTAAATTACAATTTTAAATTTCCCGTGGAGTTTCTTGTTGAAAACGTCGCGGATGATGATGATGACGCGTGTTTGTGACGTCGCGGGTTGTAGCCCAGCACCACTTACGGCTAAAAGTTGTTTCTTTTCATAGCATAATTACACAGTAATTTGGACATCAAGTTTTTGGATGGGGAAATTGTGATATTAGGTCGGCTCTTACCGGAGACTTGAGTGGATTATGCGACCTCCTCCTATAGCTGTCAAAAAGGCAACTGTGATCTTGGCTCTCAGGGACACTGGCGTTCACCGCAGCCCTCCGACTTTCAGGTATGACTTTATAATCTCACTAAAACACTATTAACACAATAAGAAGGTAAGGGATTTTCCAGAATGATCCTAGTAAATGTGTCTAATAACATCTGAATTGCTCACACTGTCGTCCGCTGGAGCCGTCGCCTTTTTTTTTTGTTTTTTTTTTTTGTGCTACACTCTAACTTTCCTTATCCACGAAACTTTCATTCTCGCTCAAATTAATGGGGAACTCGTCGCTTTCTCGGTCCGAATTGCACTTGCTGCTGGTGGCTATGATTATAAACAATGTGAGGATGTGACGAGCCCTACAACCTGTGACATCACGCGCACATCGTCTGCTACTTCCGGTACAGGCAAGGCTTTTTTATTAGCGACCAAAAATTGCTAAATTTATCGTGGATGTTCTCTACTAAATCTTTTCAGCAAAAATATGGCGATATCGCGACATGATCAAGTATGACACATAGAATGGACCTGCTCTCCCCGTTTGAATAAGAAAATCTCATTTCAGTAGGCCTTTAAAAAAGAAAAGTGACACAAGTTTAAAATCACTTTTAATTGGTCTTGAGGACATAAAAGTATTGTTGGCGGTAAACTTTCTAAACTTAAATGAGAACAAGAAGAAAATCATTTTATTTGACTCCAAAGTCCGACAGAATGCACCCCCCAGTGACCTGGACCCCCTGATGCCTTATTTAAAACCAAAAGTCACAAATCTTGATTTTAAATTCGACAATGATTTTAAATTGGAGCAGCAGGTTAACTCCGTTGTACGATTTACTTTTTATCATCTAAGACGTATAGCAAAAATTAAATCAGTTTTATATTTTAATGACTTTGAGCGGGTACTCCATGCTTTTATTCCATCACGTTTGGACTACTGCAACTCCCTCTACGTTGGAATTAAGCAGGTCTCTATCGCTCGATTGCAGTTAGTCCAAAATGCTGCTGTTCGCCTTTTAACTGCCACTAAAAAACACAAACTCATTACCCCCATTTAAGCATCCCTTCACTGGCTCCCAGTTCATTTTAGAATTAATTTCAAAATATTGCTGTTTGTTTTTAAATCTCTTAACTGATTAGCGCCACAATATACGTCAGACCTTTTATACATATACAGCGGATCAGTTTCTTCCTACCGTCCCAAAAACCTGTTTAAAATCCAGAGGTGATCGAGCACTTTCTGCTTTGGCTCCAAAACTTTGGAAAAATATCCCTCTTGCTATTCGAACGGCTCCCACTTTAATTGGTTTTAAATCACGTCCTAAAATATATCTTTTACTCTTTGGCTTTTAAACCAGCGTGAGAGTCGTGTGATTTTAGTGTATTTTATTTTCTCTGATGCATTATATGTAACTATTATTTATATAGTTAAATGTTTTATATTACTGACTCTCCTAGTATGTATATATTAATGTTTTTTCTAATGTGCTATATAAAAAAGTGGATTGGATTGGATTTTGTCTCTAGATTGGGTTTAAGGCAAATAGTAAACAGAAAATTAAAGTCAGAATCGTCTCACCCTGGGGTTTTCTCCCACTCATCTTCACTAAAGCCTCCGTCACTAAAGGGGTAGTTCTTCCAGCAGCCAGGTGGGGGCGTGATGCTGTGCTGCTGCTTTGCACTACGCCACTCATGGGGTTGGAGGGCTATGCCGGCTGAAGCCTGGTGAGTGTAAGTGCCTGCACGGGCAAACAACCAGAAGGTGAGACCTTTAACCTTTGACCCTGCTCTAACCCCAAGTTTACCCTGGCTGCAGTAGCCGGCGTCTAGCCCGGAGCCATCCCATGACTCCATGGCTGAGTCCACACTGGGGATGGTAGTGGAGTAGAGCTCAGACAGCTTGTTGGTCTGCTGGCTGTCAGTCAGATCGTCTTCTGGGTCGCTGAGTTCGTTCTCTGTCGTGTCCTCTGCCTCGGACGCTTTCCTTTCCTCTGCATCTTGAAAGACAAATGATCAAAGTTCGGGGCGTTCCAACAAAGTTTTTGCCAAACGGCTAAAAGTTGCTGCGATTTAGGCATAGGTGGGGCAAAGTTAATAAATCAGAACCGGCTCACTTGTCATGGAAGCATTTGTGTTACCGTGACTTTACAGCAACTAACAATTACATTAGCGCCAGTCTCAAACATTAGGCATCGAGCATCAAGTATTGAACATGGGTCATCTGACATTGAGTTGAGTTTGTGTGTATTTGGAACATGCATGCATACAACACGAAACATCACAATTTCCAGTTTCTCTATTCAACATGTTAGAAAAGGAGTAGGAAGAAGCAGAGCTTATTTAATCCTACCCCTTTTCCTTTACATAATAGTTGTTCTAACCTTTGTTCACGTCCTGTTCTTAATTTATTCACAATATTAGTGAAGTAAGTTATATTTCATATGGTGAGATAAGTGAGGTTATCTAGAAAATGAATGGATAGATGAAATACATTCAGAATGGTTATTTATCATGGTTCTTCTTCTTTGTACTTTGTAAACACTATAAGTTTGAAGTTTCTTGAAGTCTTTGCTTTATCCATTCCATAATATAATTCCACATACTGAAGGTCTTAAGTGCGTCCAAATGTTTTAAATTACATTTTTCTCTAAGATTATATTTCTCCTCTTTTGTTGAGAATAATTGTGTTATTTTATTGGGTAGCAGATTGTAGTTTGCTTTGTGATTGCAGTTTGTAGTTTGTAGATTGTAGTTTACTCTGCAAATTCACTGTGTCATGGAATTTCAGTATTTCTGAATCAATAAATAAAGGGTTAGTATGTTTTCTATATCCAACATGATGTATTATTCTAACTGATGTTTTTTGTAACACCTTTAATGAATGAAGTGTACTTGTGTAGTTAATTCCCCATATTTCAACACAATAACTCAGATATGGTAACACTAGCGAGCAGTACAGAATGTGAAGTGATTTTTGGTGTAAAACATGTTTTGCCTGATTCATTATTGAAGTGCTTCTTGCTACTTTGTTGTATATTTTTTATATGAGATTTACAGTTCAATTTATCACCGATCATTATACCTAAACATTTGGTTTCTAGTCTATTTGTGTTTGACTTTCCCTTCTACTGTTACCAAATATCATTATTTTAGTTTTACTGAGATTCAAAGATACTCTGTTTTTGTCAAACCATTTATTAATTTCTTCTGTTATTATTTGTATTAACATCTGTGTTCTCCCCTGAACAAAACACTATTATGTCACCTGCAAATAATCCTAATTTAAAATCGTTTGTTACTTTACAATAGAGAATGAACAATTTTGGTCAAAGTATTGCTCCCTGAGGTACGCCACAGGATATATTTAGCGTTGCAGTTGTGTGTTCACCAAACTTCACGTATTGTTTCCTGTTTGTTAAATAACTTTTAATCCTGTTTAAGACCAACCCTCTGATGCCATACCGTTCTAGCTATTTGATTAAAATATTGTGATTAATTGTGCATCGAACACAGAACATCAAGTATCGGACAGCAACAATTACCATCGAACACTGGATATTGAGCATCGTACATTATAGGTATCAGACATTAACAACAAGCATCGATCAACAAACATCAAGTATCGAGTATCGGACATTGAGCATCAAACAAAATGCATCAAGTATTGGACATCAAGCGTTGACACCAACATACTTACTGTCCAGCTGCTTCTTAATCTTGAGAGTGACCGTCTCTCCTGCCATCTGCAAAAGGTGGATGGCCTCGCTCAGAGGTTTACCTTTCAGGCTAACACTGTTAATAGCCAGAATGCGGTCGCCCACGTGAATAGCCCCTGTCCTGGACACACACACGCACACACACACACACACACGCACGCACACACACACACACACAGGTGAGGACACTTAGCGCTTTTGAAAAATACACTATTTCAGTCATGATAATATGGTTTTTTTCAGTCTGTAATATCAATTTCAAGACCCATTTCCCAATACTTAGGTCACTTTTTCCAAACTCTCCACACAGTGAGCACAACAGAAGTATTAACGGGCTAAACTGAGGATCAATTATCATTGTTTTGGCACAAAATTCATTCAATGACTACATCTTTCGCCAAAACTGTGTACTTACAGGCCAATTTGCACATGCTTACAAACTGTTTACAAAACTATTAAACTTAAGTTCAAAACAATAACATTTTCACAATTGGGGGGGTCAAATCTTTCTGCGGGGTTCGTTCTCCCGGGATGCAGATGGACTACTCCGGACAAGGCGTGCAGGTAGGAACATGATTTATTCCTCATAAATCCTAATGCGTACCAAACACAGAAAACAAGCAAAAGGAGAATGTGCCAATCGCACGTGAGGCTAAGGTAAATAACTAACACAGGAATCGTAGATTAGGAAACAAGAAATACCGACACGTGTGGCTGTTGCATACAGCAAACGATGAAGCCAGACTGAGCGTGGCGAGAAAGGTGAATAAATAGCTCTCTGATTAGTGGTCGACAGCAGGTGATTGGGCCGACCACTAACCAGTGGCAGGTGAACCCAATTACTCCCCATGAAAACTAAAACAAACCCAGAAGTGCACAAACAGGAACTAGGGGAGTCCAAAACTAACAGTAAATAACAAAACATGATCCGGGCCACGGATCATGACAAACATAATACAGACTTGAATAAGACAGCAATTTGCTACAATTCTACAAAAATATTTTAAAGAAATGTATTTTAAATTGTAAAAATAGATGCTATAATTATTTTCCTCATGGAAGTGGAAGGTTTATGACCACATTTGATCCACATGATCAAATGTCCCTCCTGGACATAATGAATGCTGAAACCCTGGACATATCAGCAGAAGATTGCCAGTGATGGATCAGAAGATTATTTCCTAGGTGTATTGCCCTATATCAATGTTTCTCAACCACCGTGCCGCGGCAAACTAGTGTGCCGTGAGATTCTGTCTGGTGTGCAGTGGGAAATTATGCAACTTCACCTAATTGGTACAAAAAATATTTTTTGCAAATCAATAATTATAATCTGCAAATATGTGGCGTTGTTTAGTGTCAGTGATGTATAGAGCTCGGCAGGGTAACCATGGAATATTCTTCCATATCAGTAGGTGGCAGAATGTAGTTAATTGCTTTGTAAAAGGATGGTTTGTTATGATCCCAATATGCAGACCACAGCGGGAGACAGTGTGCAGGTAAAATGGTATTCAATGCTTACACCAAAAACTAACAAAAGGGAAAGGAAATGGCAATAAAGCATAGGGAAGTCTATGGAAAATGACAGTAAAACTGAACTGGCTACAAAGTAAACAGAAACAGAATGCTGGACGACAGCAAAAACTTGCGGCGCGTGGAGCAGAGACGACATCCACAAAGTACATCCGTACATGACCTGGCAATCAACAATAACATAAAGCAGGTGCGGGGAATAGCGCTCAAAGGAAGACATGGAACTGCTACAGTAAAACACAAACAAAACAGGAAGGCAAGAACTTAAGCACTACACACAGGAAAACACCAACAAACTCAAACTAAGACACAATGACCTGGTGGAGTTAAATTTTTTAAAGTTTTTTTGCTGGAGGTGTGCCTCCGTATTTTTTTATGAAAAAAATGGGCCTTCCCGCAAAACAGGTTGCCCTAGATCAGTGGTCCCCAACCTTTTTGTAGCTGTAAATTGTCCCGCGGCCCGGCGGGGGGATTCTTTTTTTTTTTTTTGTCATGAAAATCTGAGGTTTTTTTGGTTTGGTGCACTAATTGTAAGTATATCTAGTGTTTTTATGTTGATTTAATAAAAAAAATAAAATAAAATAAAAAATAAATAAGATAAAATTAATAAAAAATTCTTCTGTGGCCTGGTATCAGTCGAGGCCCGGTAGTTGGGGACCACTGCCCTAGATGACATAAGACAGGGGTGTCAAACTCAAATACAGAGTGGGCCAACATTTAAAACTGAACAAAGCCGCAGGCCATGGTTGAACAAATTAACCTTTTAATAGGGACCCAAACAAGTTTTGCATTGAACATTGAACAAGCAAGGCTTATAAACAGTAACTTTATAATGACATGCAAAATCGAGTTTCAAATAATAATAATTAAACAATATCAATGGCATATCAAATAAAATTTAAATACAAATTTAATGCCTATTTTCTATTTGCAGCCTTCTGGGGTAAATATCGTCCCGAAAGCGTTAGTGCTGCAAGGGATTCTGGGTATTTGTTCTGTTGTGTTTGTTATGTTACAGTCCAGATGTTCTCCCGAAATGTGTTTGTCATTCTTGTTTGGTGTGAGTTCACAGTGTGGCGCATATTTGTAACAGTGTTAAAGTTGTTTTTACGGCCACCCTCAGTGTGACCTGTATGGCTGTTGACCAAGTATGCCTTGCATTCACTTATGTGTGTGTAATAGCCGCATATATTATGCGAGTGGGCCTGCACGCTGTTTGTATGGAGAAAATGCGGACGTGTGACGACAGGTTGTAGAGAATGCTAAAGGCAGTGCCTTTAAGGTACGCCCTCAATATTGTTGCAAAAAGAATAAAAAATAATAAAGGACATAAAACATATTGAATAATTCTGCATCATGTCAGATTCATTCCAGTAACATATATTTTGCTGTGAATTACAAACAGAGATGTCCTTGTTTTATACAAGAAAACAATGTAAAAAGCTATGTTAATGTTTTTTAGGTCATTGTTTTGTGGGTGAAAAAGTACGTTTGTTGTCTGTCAACCTTTGTTAGTGTTCTGGAAGAATGAGTTGATTTGTGACATGTATGAAGTCATTTGCTAGTTTTAGTGCATTTTGAAAGTGAAATAAGCTGATGTGACGAGCTGAGAAGTTGGTTTGGAGAACCGTGTGAAGAGTTCTGAAAAAGTGGCCTAAGTATTGAGAAATGTGTCCTCGCGATCGTAAAAAACTAACAAAAAAATGTGTTCACAAAGTGTTAGGAAAGTTACAGGAAGTGCGGCAGTCTCCAAGATGTTGGTGTGTGTCCATTGGTGAGGTCAAAGGTGGATTCAACGTGTACTATTGTTCCAACAGACAGATATATTGTGCTGAATTGAAGAATTTAAATTGTGTCCTGTGAGCAGGGCAACAGGCTGGAGGGGGGAGGGTCGGACCAGGGAAAGGGGGTACTTGCCTCTTGGCCAACGTCAGCAAGGATTAGCTCCGCCTCCTCGCGGACCTACACAGGATCATGACTATGTAGAGGGGGGGGGCAGGTTTATTTATAGGGAGATTTATGAGAACAGGTCTTTATCGACGAGGAAATGATGGAACCGTTACATCATGCTCTCTGCTGGAGAGTGTGTGTGCGTGTGTGTGCACACATGTGTGTGTGTGTGCACACATGTGTGTGTGTGTGTGCGTGCGTGTGTGTGCAGGCACTTGATGAAAGTTACATAAGTTATATTGCACTGAAGGTGGCTTTGATGAAGACCACCCGGCGTTACGTCATCTTCGTCATGCTGAACTACGGGGCATTAATCAAGTACACGTCTGTCACTCGTAATGAGGATGATAATTGAGAACAAGTTTGTTTTTGTTTTTTTGCTTTAACAAGAAGTCATAATCATCATAATGTTTGACGATAAAACGTATTTTAAATAATATTTTTTCTGCCGGGCAGCACGGTGAAACAGGGATTAGTACATGTGCCTCGTAATACGAAGGTCAATCCTGAGTTCAATCTCGGGCTAGGGATTTTTCTGTGTGGAGTTTGCATGTTCTCCCCGTGACTGCGTGGGTTCCCTCCGGGTACTCCGGCTTCCTCCCACCTCCAAAGAAATGCACGTGGGGATAGGTTGATTGGCAACACTAAATTGGCCCTAGTGTGTGAATGTGAGTGTGAATGTTGTCTTTCTATCTGTGTTGGTAAAAAATAGATGGATGGATGGATGTTTTCTGCCGTGGTGGATAAGCTTTTCAGCTTATCCCCCCCCACCCCGAACTCGCATGGGTTACCGTGGTTACCACTCATTCAAAACAGGTTACCTTTAAGGTAACCTATCCCAAATAGAAATAACTTGGACATAAGAGGGAAAAAAATAGCTATGTGACTTTGTTTTTTTGTGTGTGTGTGTGTGTGCGTGTGTGTGTGTGGGTGTGTGTGTGTGTGTGTGTGAATGCACCTCTCGGCCAGGCCTCGTTTGTTCAGGCCTGAAATGGTGATGGGGTCAAAAGGCTCCTCGGTGCCAGAAATGGTGATGCCCAGCGGGCCTCCATAGCGCTTCAGCTCCACCGTGTAGATGATGCTGCCTGACGTCTCCTGCTCGTCTAGTACACGCACACGCACGCACACACACACACACGCACACGCACACACACACGGGCACACACACACACACACACACACGCACACACACACACACACATGCATGTACATATGCACACACAGACAAATGGCATAAAAAGTATTACTGTTGGTGTTAATGCTGACAAACAATAGACACATATGCTCTGAGAGGAGGTCAGGGGTCAGGGACGGCGTGGCGCAGTGGTAGAGTGGCCGTGCGCAACCCGAGGGTCACTGGTTCAAATCCCACCTAGAACCAACCTCGTCACGTCCGTTGTGTCCTGAGCAAGACACTTCACCCTTGCTCCTGATGGGTGCTGGTTGGCGCCTTGCATGGCAGCTCCCTCCATCAGTGTGTGAATGTGTGTGTGAATGGGTAAATGTGGAAGTAGTGTCAAAGCGCTTTGAGTACCTTGAAAGTAGAAAAGCGCTATACAAGTACAACCCATTTATCATTTATCATTTCCATTGACCACTGGTACATGAAGCTGTTTCCATGGTAACCATGGTTACTCCCTGTGTGTGTCACAGTAATCTAGTATTTTAGGGGAGTAAAATCTCACTTCTTGTATTGTGTCATACACTATATTGCCCAAAAGTATTAGGCCACCCGCTTTGACTCACATATGAACTTGAAGTGCCATCCCATTCCTAACCCATAGGGTTCAATATGATGTCGCTCCATCTTTTGCAGCTATAACAGCTTTAACTCTTCTGGGAAGGCTGTCCACAAGGTTGCGGAGTGTGTTTATAGGAATTTTCCACCATTCTTCCAAAAGCGCATTGGTGAGATCACACACTGATGTTGGTCGAGAAGGCCTGGTTCTCAGTCTCAGTTTTAATTCACTCCAAAGGTGTTCCATCGTGTTCAGGTCAGGACTCTGTGCAGTCCAGTCAAGTTCATTCACACCAGACTGTCATACATGTCTTTATGGACCTTGCTTTGTGCACAGTCATGTTGGAAGAGCAAGGGGCCTGCTCCAAACTGTTCCCACAAGGTTTGGAGCATGGAATTGCCCAACATGTTTTGGTATCCTGAAGCATTCCAAGTTATATTCACCACAACTATGGGGCCAAGCCCAACTCCTGAAAAACAACTTCACACCATAATTCCTCCTCCACCAAATTTCACACTCGGCCTTAATGCAGTCTGAAATGTACCGTTCTCCTGGCAACCTCCAAACCCAGACTTGTCCATCAGATTGCCAGATGGAAAAGCGTGATTCATCATTCCAGAGAAGGCGTCTCCACTCCTCTGGAGTCCAGTGGTGATGTGCTTTACACCACTGCATCCAACGCTTTGCATTGGACTTGGTGATGTATGGCTTAGAAGTTCTCTGCGATTAGGACACCTGATTCTGATCATTTGGATGGGTGGCCAAATACTTTTTGCAATATGGTGTATCTTCTTGTGTGTGCATGTGCGTATTTTACAAAGTAAGCTGTTTCAAGAGGTTGAGCAAACATTTGAAATTATTTGCTTTAATGTAGCTTTACTTAAACATTAAGGGACATATACTACTTACTTATGTGATTTCCCAATTGCCACATAATTGTTTACTTGAATCAGTCCTTGTATCAGGAAGATCGTCCATGCAGCATTTTGAAACGAATGCAAAAACTGTCTCATAGAATTATCAAAAATGGAACATGTTGAGCCTCTTATGGACTGAGCTGCAGCCAACAGCATCACCTTGTGGTGCTATAAGACACTGCACAGCATGGAACAGGTAGTGGGGCAAAAGCACACACCTGAGTTGTCCTCGTCTTTGCGGATCTTCAACTTGACCAGCTCCTCGCACTGCTGGAGGATATGCTCGGCATCTTCTTTGGAGCAGTTCTCCAGGCGGATGTTGTCGATGGCCAGCAGCTTGTCGCCTGGCTCCAGCGTTCCTGTTCTGAAGGAGAGGAGGTTGAAGCAGTCAGAGCACTGTGGCCTTCAAAAACATCACAAAGGAACAAATACAATACCTGTGGGCCATGCTGCCCTTCTTGATGTCAGAGATGATGAGAGGCTCTCCTGCTTTCTTATTGGCTATGGAGGCAGACGACATCATCGTGGATGTAGTGAAACACAACATTGATGTCAAAGATGTGTTGTTATTGCAATAAAGAGACTTCAAGAGAAACATACAACACATTTGACTCTTATGGATACAACATTAAGCATTTTTGTAATTTCAAAATATTATTTTATAGTAATGTTAATATCCATAGGATTGATTGATGGATTGATTGAGAAATGTATTGACATCGTATAGAATTGAATCCATGTAATGCTTTAAAAAGGCAAATGCGTGGCACATACAGCCAAGAGCCTTGTTTCCAAGGGGCGACATGGCGCAGTGGGTAGAGCGACCGGCCAGAAACCTGAGGGTTGCATGTTCGCTTCCCACCTATTGGCATCCAAAAAATTGCTGCCGTTGTGTCCTTGGTCAGGACACTTCACCCTTTGCCCCCGGTGCCGCTCACACTGGTGAATGAATGATAGGTGGTGGTCGGAGGGGCCTAGGCGCAAACTGGCAGCCACGCTTCCGTCAGTCTACCCCAGCGCAGCTGTGGCTACTGATGTAGCTTACCACCACCAGGTGTGAATGAATGTTGGGTTCCCACTTCTCTGTGAGCGCTTTGAGTGTCTAGAAAAGCACGATATAAATCCATGTTATTTTTTTATTTTTCCCCCCCCCATTGTGGTCCATTAAATATTCATCACATTTGATACATTCAATAATAAAATATATATAACCTGTAACATGTATATAAAAAAAATATGTTAAAAAATTGATAAATTATGTACATATACACTAGAAATGCGCGGTTTGCGGTCTCAACCGCGGAGTCCGTGGATAAACCGCGGGTCGGGCGGGTGACATGACGAAAAAATAGATTTTAATTAGATTCGGGCGGGTGGCGGTTGAACCATCCAGAAATATTTGATATACATGGTTCTGGGATCGGTATCCTTTGCCATTCAAAGTGCCATTTAAGACTCGTGTCATAAAGCGAAGAAGACAATAGGAGACGCTATTATTCTCTAGAATGACTGTCGGCAGTCACCCAGATAATAAGTATTAGGGCGCGCTATGAAGCCATTGGCTTTGTCGCCTTCATCAGCATGTACGATCTGCTTGTCAGTCCAGCATCATGTTGTGTGTCTTCCGCGGCAACACGCACACGACTGCAAGGCATACTGTGTGACACAGAATACCCTAATGGTTGTGATATAAACAATTTTAACACTCTTAGTAATATGCGCCACTCAGTGAAGCCACACAATACAAGATTGACAAACACATTTCGGGAGAACATCCTCACAGTAACACAACATAAACGCAACACAACAAATACCCAGAATCCTTTGTACCCATGACACTTCCTGACTATTTTATACACCCCGCTAGCAGCAAACCCCGCCACCCCCAACCCCCAGTCCCCGTGCGTCGGTAAGGTGGGCGGGGTTGGGGGCGCGGTGGTGTAAAATAAATTCAGGGTGTGTCACGGATACAAAGGATTCTGGGTATTTGTCGTGTTGTGTTTATGTTGTGTTACTGTGAGGATGTTCTCCCAAAATGTGTTCGTCAATCTTGTTTGGTGTGGCTTCACAGCGTGGCGCATATTAGTAAGTGTTAAAGTTGTTTATATCACAACCATCAGTGTACTCTGTATCACCCAGTATGCCTTTCAATCTTGTACGTGTGATTGTGGAAGCTGCACACAACATGTTGCCGGACTAACAATCGGTTCGTACAAGTTGTTGAAGGTGTCAAAGGCAATGGCTTCACATCACGCCCTTATTCTTGCCATCAGGATGAACGCTATTGGATAGTCGCGAGAACGTTAGCGGCTCCAATTGTCTTCATTACTCTGTGAAACAGGTTCAAATAACTCTGTGAGTGGTGAAGGCGGCCGACCTCTGATGTATTTCAGCGGGCGGTTGGCGGGCGGGTACGGTTTGATAAAATGTTGGTTCGGGTGGACGGCGGGTGGATGACGACTTTGGTGATGCGGTTGCAGATGATATAATTGCCCATTTGCGCATCTCTAATATACACAGTATACATGTCAGCTGATTTAAAAAACAATATATACAAAAAATGGGGGGAAGGGGGGTATATACACTATGTACATGACACTACGTACATTACTATGCACATGTTGACTCAACGAGTGTGCAAAACAGATTGAGAAAATATAAATACACTATAAGCACATATAGGGCTTCACGGTGGCAGAGGGGTTAGTGCGTCTGCCTCACAATACGAAGTTCCTGCAGCCCTGGGTTCAAATCCAGGCTCGGGATCTTTCTGTGTGGAGTTTGCATGTTCTCCCCGTGAATGCGTGGGTTCCCTCCGGGTACTCCGGCTTCCTCCCACTTCCAAAGACATGCACCTGGGGATAGGTTGATTGGCAACACTAAATTGGCCCTAATGTGTGAATGTGAGTGTGAATGTTGTCTGTCTATCTGTGTTGGCCCTGCGATGAGGTGGCGACTTGTCCAGGGTGTACCCTGCCTTCCGCCCGATTGTAGCTGAGATAGGCGCCAGCGCCCCCCGCGACCCCGAAAGGGAATAAGCGGTAGAAAATGGATGGATATAAGCACATATAAACATGCTTGATGCTTCAGAAAGTTGCTGGGGATCAATTTTGGTGCAGATCAGGTAGAGGTTGAGCTGAGCTATGATTTTGTGGCAGTTTTAAAATTGAGTAGGGAAGTTCGAATATTAAGGTCTGTTGGTAGTGCATTCCACTGTGTGGGGGGCATAATAGGAAAATTATTTTTTTCCCATGAGAGTCTTGAATTTGGGGGATCGAGGTCTGAGGAACTCCATCTTGTGTAGTGCCTGTGAGCATTACTTACTCTGGTGAAATAGCTGGACATGTACTTGGGGACAGTTTCTCTGAGTATTTTGAATACCAGGCACATTGCGATTTGGTGTACTCTTTCCTCAACTCTAAGCCATCCCAATTTGGGTAAGTCGTCTGTATGGGAGGTTGAGCCGGAGTTTCACCAGCTTGTTTTGGGAAGTTTGCAGTTTTGTTTTTAGTGGCTTGGGGATACTGGTGAACCACGAGGTGCAGGCATAGTCAAAATGACACTGAATGAGGGCATCAGCAAGGGTCTTAAGTGTATCCTTGTTGATAAACGCAGAAATGCTGCCCAAAAAGTGTCTAATCTACTTTGTTGTTTTTGAAGAATGCTGCAAAACTGTAATTATAAACCTTTATCTTATGGTCGGTATTTTTTTAGATATAACTTAACTTAAACAAGACTTGAAACAAAACTTTGCATATGCAAAAGTGCAATATATTTATCTGTACAGTAAATCTATTTATAGCTGTACCTTCTTTTGAAAACTCTTTACCTTATTGCTCTTTTATCCTGCACTACAACAAGCTAATACAACCAAATTTAATTCTTATTTGTAATGTAAAGTTCAAATTTGAATGACAATAAAAGGAAGTTTAAGTCTTTATATTATTATTGATATGATTATTGTTATATATATTTCTTCTTTAAAACTATTTACTTTTTTGCCATTTTTGTATTTTTATTTTATTTATTTATTTCGTAATCATTTATTTATTTATTGTTTTGTATTGTGCAAGTTTGAATACAACACTAGATTTAAAAAAAAAAAATACACAAGAAACTGCAGGTTGTTCATTTAATGCAACTTGTTGCTTCTGTCTTCGTACAGTGACAGCAAAAACATATGATTTATCGTTGCCTGCATTGAGGTGACCAAAACATTTTGCAGTGTTTGTGCGTGCGAGTGAGTGTGTCTACGTACCACTAATGGTGAGGCCCAGCTCCACTCCTCTTTTTTTGGGTAGTTTGACGTGAAAAGTTCCACTACTCGGCACCACAGACTCTGTAATAAGACAAACACACACTTCAACAAAACACATGCAGGAACTCCAGGGTGGGCGTAATTCAGCTCCGGTTCCTTTTATTAGTGGAACTTGACAACTTTAATTCGATTCAGAATTTGTGGATGGATATGCAATTCAGGGGCGATACCATTTTTCAGAAAAAACACGATCCAAAGCGGATCAGTGAGTTAAATTGGATCCAGTAACTTCTTAGCCAAAACATCAAACACTGTGACTGTGAAATAAATATTGATACTGTACTGCAGGTGAAGTCTTCTATATTCCTGTTTTTCTCTTGTAAGGGGATTACCAGTACTGTAGTGCACCATCTTCCTTAGCGGAGGGGAATTGGGGAATGTACACGATACTCAAAATAATACGTTGCAGTTTTCTGGGCAGATAAAAATACCTAAACTTCAAAGTCAGATATTCCACATTTTCATTGCAGGAGTTTGAAATTATGTTATGGTCGGTTGTAGGTACACCATGTTTGTTAGTTGAAGTTTGTCCATCTTATTTTCCAGAGACTGAATTATTGCCAGTACAACAACCGGAAAAGTTAGCCTTCCTTTGATAACCACGCACCGGAGTCTATGGTCGAGTTGGTTACCTCCACGTTGTCTGCCATACTTTAGTTTCGGCTTGTTGTCATCTGTTGGTCTGAGCGTCTGGTTAGCATTGCATGCCAGCCCAGAGAAGGACTCCAGCATAGCTGGGTCGAAAAGTCCGATATTGCTGCGCTCTTTCAGTTTTTTTTAGTTCGCTCCATCATAAAAAAAAAACTTTTCAGACTATGTCCTTCGAGCTCTGCATAAGAAGGTGAGGGAAATAAGTCAACACTTTCACATAATGTCAACAGTTTAAATATCTAAACTTGTGCTAAAACAACTTTATATCAACTATGCTGCTTTTAAAGCCGATGTTTTCCTTTGTAGTATCAATAAAACTACTTTTTAAATCGATGTTAGACCAATGTACTGTAATTTCCGAACTATAAGGCACACTTAAAATCACTTTGTTTTCTCAAAACTCTAAGACCTCGAAGCTATTTTTTTTTGGTACAGGGTGAAAATAATAAGTGTGACCAGTAGATGGCAGTCACACACAAGAGATACGTGTAGACTGCAATATTACTGAAGTAACCAACGGCAACATTTTATATGTTCTATTGAAAATATAGAACATTACACACGGCGTTAAAAAATCTATCAGAATGATTTAGTACAACTTTGGTAAGCTATGAAGCCGTATCGCTTGATGGATTGTACTGTGCTTCAACATATGAGTATTATTATGGTATGTGTATAAGGTAAGACACATTAGCTTCCGTTTTGTTTTGCAATATTATGTAAAAGCAACTTTTCTTTCCTTCTGGTACTTGCTGATCTGTATTTGGGATCTGCATAAGTCCTGAAATATTGTGCCCGTCCGCCTTTGTAGTCCATGGCAGCACCGCAGTCGATAAGCTTCTTGTTTTTCTCTATCTTTTTGTTATGGGACATTCATCCTCCACTGTTGCTATTTCTAATATAGAGTAGGGTAAAGTTCTTACTTATATCTGTCAGTAAACTTGCCATTAAAGTGCTAAAACATACCGGTGTAGTGAGTTTACATTATTCACCAGAGGAACTTTAGTTATTAGACAGTTTTGGTCGGACAGTTTTTCAAGGGACGCATTTCCGGTGGATGAGGAGATGCTGCTCCGTTATTGATTTAAGTAAAGCCTGAATGTCATTAAAACAGTTAGCCCCATCTTTTGACACTTCTTCCACTTCCGTCCTTGCACGCTACACCACTACAACAAAGATGACAGGGAGAATACTCTGCCGAAGGTGAATCACGTAAATAAGACCGACCACAAAACATCCAGAAGCGACTGGCAGAAAACGGCTTGAAGATGATCTGCAAAACATAATTTATGCAACATTTTGACCAAAGAACCACCATTACATGTTGTGTAGACCACAAGGAAGTGTTTTACATTTAGAAAAAAATAAATGGGTTATGATAAATGGGTTATACTTGTATAGCACTTTTCTACCTATTTCTTTTTAAGGAAATCAAAGCACTTTAACACTATTTCCACATTCACCCATTCACACACTAATGGCGGAACTGTCATGCAAGGCGCTAACCAGGGCCCATCAGGAGCAAGGGTGAAATTTCTTGCTCAAGGACACAACAATAATAATATGACTCCTTTAATGCGCCCTTTTATCTTATAGGGCCTTATATATATATATAAAAAAGATTGAAAAAAGACCGTTCACCGGCAGTGCGCCTTATAATCCGGTGTGTCCTATGCTCCGGAGAATACAGTATATCTTCCAGAAAGCCAACTTGCCAATCACGGATCAATTTTCTTCTATCTGAAGAGTGCAAATATATATTGATATATCGATCAATCGTTACTCCCGTACGCAGGACCTGAATGTTAGTGTTGACTAACATATAAAAAGGGTGACACACCTGCCACATCAAACTCAATTTCCAGTGCCACTTTGTTGGTAAGTGCCGCGTCTCGTAGAAGCTGATTGGCCTCCTCCAGGGTTCCGTCCTCGGTGGGGATCCCGTTGATGGACTGGAGGCGGTCCCCGACTTGCAGAAGGCCACATCTGCATGGGCAACATTTACCATGGAGATGTTACAATGAAACCCCAAAACTTCAGCCTTGTCGATTACTGCATCTAGTTCTTAAAAACAAGTAGAACTATAATTAGACTGAGAAAGAACACAGACCTGTGCCGGCTTGTTATCACAGGCTAACTCTGCTCAACACTGATTCGATGATAATGTGTGGAAGTGGGTTTGAGTCTGGGCAGGACAGCGAGTTACATACACATTTCTGATTGGTCTGAAATGGCAGGCAATATTGTTGCACTTCAGTCCTATAGGTGGCAGTAACGCACTTCAGAAAGTGTTGCCACACATCACACACAGCAGGCTTTTTTTCTCTCACTACAGCGCTATTTGCAGGATTTGGTGGGTCACTACCCTACTTGGCCACAATGCGATCTGTTTATCCATTTTTCTACTGCTTGTCCCTGTTGAAAAACGTGGGGGCTGCTGGAGCGTAGCCCAGCTGACCTACAACTTGGACGAGTCTGGCCAAAATGTAAGTTGACAGATAAAAATAAAAATATTTGATCCGCAACATCTTTCTGCAAGGTTTCCTGGAAAAGTTATACATCCTTTTTTAGTGCCATCCATCCATCCATTTTCTACCGCTTGTCCCTTTTGGAGTCACGGGGGGTCGCTGGAGCCTATCTCTAGGCTCCCTAGGCTGGCTGTCCTGAGTCGGGACCCAGGATGGACCGTTCGCCTGTGTATCGGCTGGGACATCTCTGCGCTGCTGATCCGCCTACGCTTGGGATGGTTTCCTGCTGGCTCCACTGTGGACGGGACTCTCGCTGCTGTGTTGGATCCACTTTGGACTGGACCCTCACTGTTGTGTTAGATCCACTATGGATTGAACTTTCACAGTATCATGTTAGACCCGCTCGACATCCATTGCTTTTGGTTCCCCAAGAGGGGGGGTTACCCACATATGCGGTCCTCTCCAAGGTTTCTCATAGTCATCATTGTCACCGACGTCCCACTCGGTGTGAGTTTTCCTTGCCCTTATGTGGGCCTACTGAGGATGTCGTAGTGGTTTTTGTTGTGGTTTGTACAGCCCTTTGAGACACCAGTGATTCAGGGCTATATAAATAATCATTGATTGATTGATCTCAGCTGCATTCGGGCAGAAGGCGGCGTATACCCTGGACAAGTCACCACCTCATCGCAGGGCCCTTTTTTAGTGTAATAATGCAAATAAAATGCAAACAAAACATAGCCTCTCGCCAAAGTAATCAAAAGCAGCGTTTACATTTTCAAAATGAAAATCAGTCAGAGCAACACAGGGTTTTTAACAATCATGCTGTGTGTTTAAATGCTTGGAAGGTTTAAGTGCATTTGTTTTGGAATCACCCTGTTGCGCGCAGAGGAAGATGTCTATGTGTTTATTGATTCCAGCAGCTAATTAGTGCGGTTTGATGAAGAGTGGCCTCAGGAGGCAACAAGTCAACCAAATGTGTGCCGGCTAGATCAGTCAGCACACACCCACACACGCACAAACGCACTCACGCACACACATGCGCACACACACACACACACACACACACACACACACACACACACACACACACACACACACACACACACACACACACACACACGCGCTTGTATTTGTTACCTTCTTGAGACCTGATAAAAATGCATACCTCTTTAGGACCAACCTTTTTGGATATATAAAGATTTGTATAACAATATATACATACTATGTATACATAAAAAAGTTTCTTGTGAAAAATTTGTTGGAATTTCACAAGAAAAAGGTGATAATTTCACAAGAGAGACAGTACTATCATACAAGTTGTAATTTTACTCAATGGAAGTAAAAGATTTACAAGAAAAACTGAACATTTGTGCAATTATAAGATACAAGTTTGAATTTTACTCAACAGTCATAATTTTACAAGAAAAGCTTAAAATTTGAGCAATTTTATGAAAAGAGTCGTAATTTTACTCAACAAAAGTCACAATTTAATAGGACAACTTTAACATTTTCGCAATATTAGAATAATAATCTGAATTTTACTTGGCAAAATTAAGACAAAAGTCAGAATTTTACTCAAAAATCAGCTGAGATAGGCTCCAGCACGCCCCGCGATCCCAAATGGACAAGCGGTAGTAAATGAATGGATGGACACAAACAAGAAAAAAACAGCAACAATATAAAGTCATAATTTTATGTGACAAATGTCACCATTTTGCATTCAAAATTAATATTTTTACGTAAAAAAGTAATAATTTTACAAGAAAAAATTGCAATATTACAGAACAAGAAAACATATGATAAATTGTTCCCAATTTTAGAAGAAACAAGTCAACACATTGTGAGAAAAAGAAACTTTTAGGTAATTTTGGAATTTTTTGTTCGTAATTGGTTTTTAATCTTCATTATTTACTTCAAGTTGTTACAGGATGTCTCTATTTACATATTTATTTAGTTTTATTATTTTTGGCCAGAGGGGGCACATTTCAATTTCTTACACACACTTGTTATGTCATATGTTGGCCAGAGGGGGAGCACTTCAAATTTTTACATAAACTTGTTATTTCATAAGTTGACCAGATGGGGAGCACTTCAAATTTTTACACATACTTGTTATTTCATATTTTGACCAGAGGGGGAGAACTTAAATGTTTTACACACACATGTTATTTCATATGTTGACCAGAGGGGGAGCACTTTTAAAACCGACACACAATCAATTTGAAATAACCCTCCTGTGGAGAGGCGGAGCCGACGAGCCGACAGCGGGCCAGGGCAAACGGTGGTCCTGCCCAAGATGGCGGCCAGGAGGCGGAGCATGCAGCAGAGCGGAGAGGCGGGGCACGGCTGGAGCGACACTACAGCCATCAGAGTCAGGTGCGTACACAACACACCTGTGCTCAATCCCTGCATCTTCTGCTGCAGCATAAAAGGGGAGAGGGAGGAGGAATTGTGGCAGAAGTAGGAGAAGGAACAACCGGCATCAACGACCACGAGAGCGACGAGATCGGCCCTGAGCAAGATGAGCCCCCGCAGCAGAAGCAGCCGTCGGCCACCGAAAGGTGCGCCGCGACGAGCAGGAAGAGCCGGCGAGCTAGAAATTGGCACGACCGACTGTCAAGACAATATGTTTATTGAAATAATAAACCCGAGTCAAACCTGTTACGATGCGTCCTGTATCGATCGGCACTGCAACCCACACGAGGGCGGCTGGAGACCCATCACACCTCCTTTTTGGGACCACCCTCATTTTGGTAGATTTCACCACCAGGGGTGCAAATGAGACATTCCCTATTAGATGCAATGGTTTCCAATTTGGGACCAATTTATGTCCTAACAATTTATGTCTTAACTTGTTCACCGGCCCTCATATGGAAGGTTCTTTTCCTTGTTGATGTCTCAAGAAGCGTAGAAATACAAGAACACACACACACACACACACACACACACAGGTCCATTAGGTTGACTGTGTGGTTGCACGTTGTGCTTACATCAGCAGCGCATAGCAACACTGCATCATACAAGGTTTGACTAAAAGGCTATTACTGTGCATGTCACGTTCAGGACCACTTGTCAAAGCACTCGACCACCCACTATCTCCCACTGCCAGCCAGGGTGTAATGTTTAATTAATGCTTCATTCAGATTTAATTTATGTAGTAAATAGCTGCCCTGAGCCATCACACATGCTTCCATGTGAGCCCTGCTGCAAACACCGTGGGATATGTAGACATTCAGCGTTGTGTATTTACACAAGGAATCTGACCGAGGAGAGCAACTCCTAAAAGGGTTGAGCACAGTAAATATTTTGCAAGGTAGTAAGAAATTGAAGGTGCTGTGAAATAAAACCAAATGGCGTATTTGACTCATGAGGTGTGTAGATGTGTTCGGGCTCACATGTGATTGTGTTGTCTTGTTTTCTATGTGAGTAGATGTTTTATAACTTGTCGATATATTTTTACCACAGATGGAAAATCAATGATAGCTAGATCTGGTGCAGCCATTGGTTACTAACATATCTTGCACACTGTGCACAAACAAATAGAAAAAAAAGAAAAAAATAATAATTCATATTATTTCCAATTTGTCTTTTTCTATGTATGTCCGTCCAAAAGACACTCACCTTTCCGCTGAGCTGTCGGGCTCGATGAATTGGATGAGGGGGGGTGCGGAGAGGGTTTCTGTAGCAAATATTCCTCCCTGCAGCTGCACGCCAAAGCCATTGAGTGGATCACCTGTCAGGATGACTTCGCTGGTTTCCACATGGACAACCTGCCCACCCGGACCCACTGAACTGGACGCCAGCGACACTAAATATGCCAACAAAAGATTAAAGTTCCTTAATTCATAACAAATCCAAATAGCTAAAAAATACCATCAACGTGACAATGAATATTTAATGAAATGCTTTGGAATTTTATAACAGGAGAAAATAACACTGGTCTAAGAACAGACCCTTGTGGACCTCCACAATTCATGGTTTCCATTCATAATTTATCCCAAACCCCAAAACCAGTGAAGTTGGCACCTTGTGTAAATCGTAAATAAAAACAGAATACAATGATTTGCAAATCATTTTCAACCTATATTCAATTGAATAGACTGCAAAGACAAGATACTTAAGGTTCAAACTGGAAAAACTTTATTTTTTGCAAATATTAGCTCATTAGGAATTTGATACCTGCAACATGTTTCAAAAAAGCTGACACAAGTGGCAAAAAAGACTGAGGAAGTTGAGGAATGCTCATCAAACACTTATATTGAACATCCCACAGGTGTGCAGGCTAATTGGGAACAAGTGGGTGCCATGATTCGGTATAAAAGCGGCTTCCATGAAATGCTCAGTCATTCACAAACAAGGATGGGGCGAGGGTCACCACTTTGTGAACAAATGCATGCGCAAATGGTCGAATAGTTTAAGAACAACATTTCTCAACCAGCTATTGCAAGGAATTCACCATCTACGGTCTGTAATATCATCAAAAGGTTCAGAGAATCTGGAGGTATCCCTGCACATAACATTGAATGCCCATTACCTTGGATCCCTCAGGCAGTACTGCATAAAAAAAAAATATCAGTGTGTAAAGGATATCACCACATGGGCTCAGGAACACTTCAGAAAACCAACTTCAGTAACTACAGTTCTTCGCTACATCTACAAGTACAAGTTAAAACTCTACCAAGCAAAGCCAAAGTCTTTTATAAACAACACCCAGAAACGTTGCTGGCTTTACTGGATCCGAGGTCATTAAAGATTGACTGATGCGAAGTGGAAAAGTGTTCTGTGGTCTGACGAGTCCAAATTTAAAATTAATTTTGGAAGCTGTGGACGTCGTCTCCTCCGGAATAAAGAGGAAAAGTCCCATTCGGATTGTTATAAGTGCAAAGTTCAAAAGCCAGCATCTGTGATGTTATGGGGGTGTATTAGTGCCCAAGGCATGGGTAACTTACACATCTGTGAAGGCACCATTAATGCTGAAAGGTACATACAGGTTTTGGAGCAACATATGTTCCCATCCAAGCAACGTTATCATGGACGCCCCTGCTTATTATACAGCAAGACAATCCCAAGCCACGTGTTACAACAGCGTGGCTTCATAGTAAAAGAGTGCGGGTACTAGACTGGCCTGCCTGTAGTCCAGACCTGTCTCCTATTGAAAGCCTAAAATACAACAATGGAGACCCCGGACTGTTGAACAACTTAAGCTGGACATCAAGCAAGAATAGGAAAGAATTTCAGCTGAGACACTTAACAAATTGGTGTCCTTAGTTCCCAAACGTTAACTGAGTGTTGTTAAAAGGAAAGGCCATGCAACACAGTGGTAAAAATTCCTGTGCCAACTTTTTTGCATTGTGTTGCTGCCAACAAATTCCAAGTTAATGATTATTTGCAAAAAAAAAAAGTTTCTCAGTTCGAACAATGAATATATTGTCTTTGCAGTCTATTCAATTGAATATAAGTTGAAAAGGATTTGCAAATCATTGTATTCTGTTATTTCATTTACGAATTACACAAAATGCCAACTTTACTGGTTTTGGGTTTTGTAGATTTAATCTCCTAAAACCTGGCGTCCACATATGTGGACATCATATTTTTGGTTGTGTAGACCAAAATACAACTTTTTCTTCTACAAGACCCAGGTTTCCACTTACAAGGACATTCTACCTCTAATTAGTGGTGGAGGAAGAGTACCACATCATGTTAGTAACTAGATAACTGAAAACACATCCGAAAATTCAGATGGCAACACTCAACTTATTTTTTTTTTACACTCATTAGGCTCAAAGTAGCCTAAATAGACAAAATAAATAAAAAATGTATGCCATACAAGAGTTTGGCTCTTAGGGCGCTAAAACAACGCAAGTGTCAGTGCAAAGACATTTGAGTGATGCTCACAAGAGCTTTTGTGGTCCTTCTTTCTGTGTCTGCGTTTGAGCAGCGAGTTCCTGGGGCTCATGGGGACAGTCTGCCTAGGCAGAGTGTTGGCGCTCTGACTGCTGGGGCCCGACGTGGACCCTGGAGAAAAACTGGCCGACACCAGAGCTGTACACAAGGGAGAGGCGTTCAGTTCGGCATGGAACCACCGGAAGGTGGTGCAAAATCTCCAGTTTAGGAGCTTTTGTTTGTATTACGTTCATTCGCTGACAAAATTTTAAAAAATGTCAGCGTGTGTGTGTGCGTGCGTGTGTGCTTTTGTGTGTGTGTGCAATCTCACACTTGCAGTAGTCGAGGTTGTTGTTGATGGCGTTGTTGTTTGAGGCGGTCCATGATTTGTGGAGGGTGGAGCTTGTGCTGTAGTGGGAGGAGTTTGTGGAAGGGAGGAAGTTTACACAGGGGTCCCAGGAGTGCGGGTGGTCTGACTTCTGGACCTTCACTGAAATACACACATACAATGACAACAACATGTGATGATATAGTAGCAAGATCCCAGTATGACGTAGAAAAACACTCGGAAAGTTTCAATCTCCAACAGGCCCTACCGCCCAATATTTAAAAAAGCCAATAAATCCTGATAATTCCTGAAAGCGTACTCAAAATCCACCCATAACTATCTATGAAATGAAAAGAACTGAGTGAACCCTCTTGTCAGCCATCCACTGTCTTTGTCTCTGTGGGTGGAGGCGGGGCCGCAAGCACACAAACACAAAAGTTCAGTTCAGTTCAGTTTCAGGTTATTTCGAACATGCATACAATACAATGTAACTCATCACATATTTCCAGTTGTTTTATTAGAGCATGTCTGAAAAGGAGTAGGAAGAAGCTGAGCTTATTTAATCCTACCACTTTTCCTACCATAGCAATTTTATCCTATTTCCTTGTTCTCTGTAACATAACAGTGAACAAAAAATAATAAACAAGTAATATACCATAGTAAGTAAATACATATTAAATACATGAATAATCTTTGTCTCAATTAAAAACAAGACAAAAAAAAAGGGTTCAAGATGTTCATCATAATTCTTGTTCTGTGTCTCTTACATTGAAACAAATTGGTGCTTTGTTTGATTTATTTGGTTAATCGATTCCATAATTTAATTCCAAATACTGATATGTAAGTATTTAAGTGTTGTATGTGCATACAGATGTTTTAAGTTCGATTTTCCTCTTAGGTTATATTTCTTCTCTTTTGTTCAGAAGAAGTGTTGCGCATTCTTGGGTAGCAGGTTATATTTTGCTTTGTACATCGTTTTAGCTGTTTGCAAGCTGAATTTCATAACGTAAACCTAGGGTTTTGAAGTAGAAATGATCCGGATCATCCCCAAAACGTAATCCATTTTCCCATTTCCGACATTTCCTAAAAGCTTGATGAAACCCCACACGTGAGTAATCCAAAGTGGGCCGAAAGAAACAGAGTGGACCCTGTTGTCAGTCATCTACTGCCTTTGTCTCTGTAGGGCTGCTAGCAAACACACGCACTGAAACGTAAACATAAAGTAACACATTAGAAATAAATAATACAGATTTTTCATCTCCTGAAAGCTTCATGAAAATCCGCTCATTTTGCTAACCAACCAACTGACTGATTGACAGACAAAGCAATGAAAACAATTATGTAAGGATGTCAAAGGAGCAGTACGTACTTTAGATCAGTGGTCCCCAACCACCGGGCTGTGGCTCGATTGGCATTGGGCCGCAGAATCATTTTTTATTATTATTATTATTTTTTTCAACTAAATCAACATAGAAAACATAAGATACACTTACAATTAGTGCACAACCCAAAAAAACCTACCATTTTCAAGACCAAAAAAAAAAAAGATCCCCAGTTCTCCCTCCCCCCGCCAGACCGCGGGACAAATTATCAAGCGTTGACCGGTCCGCAACTACAAAAAAGTTGGGGACCGCTGCTTTAGATCACAAAAAAAAGGTAATACATGGGCCTAGTACTCTCATACGCTGCAAAAACAAATTTGTACATTTTACAATAAAAAACTGGCAGCTCAATCAACAGAATTTTATTGTATTTAAAAAAAACAACTAATTACTGTGAATTGAAAAACGGTAGCACCATTATTTCACGGTAAAATTCTGGCGACTGACTATCAATTTTTATTGTTAAATCTATGTTTTTTGTTTGTTTGTTTTTTACAGTGATGTACCATACAGTAATTGAAAAAAAACACTTGCCATTTAGATTTTAGCACAGGGGTGTCAAAATCAAGGCCCGAAATCTATGGCCCCGCGACCCCAAAAAGGGAATAAGCAGTAGAAAATGGATGGAAATCTATGGCCCCCTGGGTGATATTTGATTAGTATTAGAACCGGTCCACAAGCCACAGCCGCCTCCTGCTTTTTTGCACGCACCAATACTCCATCAGTGTTGGCACTAGGAATGTTCAAAATGGGGTCCCTGGGGACCCCATCAAGTCATAAAAATGGGGTCCCACATTAAATGTTTGCGGTCCCACTTTTTTGTAATGTTTTGAATACAAATTATTAATGTATTCATTTTCCTGTTATATCTCACATTCTATATCAGACCTGGGAAAATTAAGACCCACTGGACATTTCCAAAACATATTTTTTAGATCTTTAAAATGGAAAGTGTAGCTGCCATTATGATGTCTAGTGATGTTTTCTAATGACCGTAAGTCTTGAACTATACAAAGTATTTCAATGGTTGGAATCGGCGCTTTTGGATGATATACCAATTACTATGGTAATCTAACTATTTGCTATGGTCATCTCATTAGTTACTCTGGTAATCTACGTCACAGCAGCTCAGACGAGGCACCAAGCCATGTGAGCGGGAAGTGTTTCCACACACGTGAAAGGAGATTTTCACAACAAAGTTCTAAAGCTTAGTGATATATCAGATATATCAGATTCTAAGTGGGTTTAATTTGTTTGTTGCATTTTTGTTGTGTTTCACTTGATTGTGAAATGTGTCGATGGAAAGGGGGTGTGTGCCATTCATATATTATCAATATTCAGCATTTCATCCTTCATAGAAAAATGTAAAATTCCATTACGTTTTTGAGACAGTCTGTCATAATGTTTTTAGCATTCAATCAGACATTATTGTGAGGTTTTGTATTAGTGTTCATAAAAATAGCTATACCGACCCCCAGACATATGATTTTCTTTAAATGTGACCCCCGAGTCAAAATAATTGCCCAGGCCTGTTCTATATAGTGTTTTGGAAGAAAGGTTGTCATGAACTTTACTTAAAGGCTTACTGAAACCCACTACTACCAACCACGCAGTCTGATAGTTTATACATCAATAATGAAATATTGACATTGCAACACATGCGAATAGGGCCGGTTTAGTTTACTAAATTACAATTTAAAATTTCCCGTGGAGTTTAAAGTTGAAAACGTCGCGGAATAATGACGGGTATGATGACGCGTGTTTGTGACATTATTGGTTGGAGGGGACATATTAGCCCAGCACCACTTACGGCTAAAAGTCGTCTCTTTAAATCCCGCAATTACACAGTATTTTGGACATCTGTGTTGCTGAATGCTTTGCAATTTGTTCAATTAATAATGGAGAAGTCAAAGTAGAAAAATGGAGGTGGGAAGCTTTAGCCTTTAGCCACACAAACACACGGTGATTCCTTGTTTAAAATTCTCGGAGGTGAAGCTTTACTATGGATCAGAGCGGTCAAGCGAACATGGATCCCGACTACATGTCAACCGGCAGTTTTTGGTGAGAAAATTGTGGTAATAAGTCGCCTCTTACGGGAGATCAGCGGAGCTTCTGTCCTGCTGCAGCTTCTTCGTGACTTCCCTCAACACTTCCCTCAACACACCCGTCAAGACACCCATGGCCACACCCCTCCGACTATCAGGTACTATTTAACTCACTAAAACACTAGCAACACAATAGGCAGATAAGGGATTTCCCGGAATTATCCTAGTAGATGTGTCTAAAAACATCTGAATCGCCCTCACTGCAGTCGCCTTTTTTTTCTTTCCTTTTTTTATCTTCATCTAGTCCTTCTCTCTAAATTTCCTCATCCACAAATCTTCATCCTCGCTCAAATTAATGGGGAAATGGTCGCTTTCTCGGTCCGAATCACTTTCGTTGCTGAAGGCTCACATTATAAACAATGTGAGGATGTGAGGAGCCCTACAACCCGTGACGTCACGCGCACATCGTCTGCTATTTCCGGTAAAGGCAAGGCTTTTTAATTAGTGACCAAAAGTTGCAAACTTTATCGTGGATATTCTCTACTAAATCCTTTCAGCAAATATATGGCAATATCGCGAAATGATCAAGTATGACACATAGAATGGACCTGCTATCCCCGTTTAAATAAGAACATCTCATTTCAGTAGGCCTTTAATTAATTAAAAAAATAATCTAATAATAAAACACATTTTTATGCATATGTACATTTATTTTGTTATAAACATCTATTTACTTTCTTCTTTCCTTCATGGATCTAAACTTTACCGCTGCTGGTAATTGTTTTTCTATATTTTTATTGTAATATTTTCAGAATGTGTTTGTTCTATTGTTGGCCAAAGTAAGACAAAGAAAACAATCTGAAGTTGTCTTTACTTTTTAGTTTTAATGCCATGATTTTAATAGTCCAACCCTCGTGTGCACAGATTTTTCCTCCATGCGGGCCCTGAGCTAAAATGAGTTTGACACCCCTGCTTTAGCAGCTTCAGAAAGGGATTGGAGCGGTCTCCTTTTAAGAGCCTATCTAATCTTCCATAACAATCATAGCCATAGAACAGGAAATTGAACTTATTGAAGATGATTTCTCCAAAGAAGACACATTCAGATATCGTCACAAAGTATATTAGTCCGTGGAGGTTGTGTTGTGTATCAGTGACTAGACTGGGGGGAACTCTGCACCGCAAAGATCCTGACGAGCTTGGCTGCTTGACGCGTAATTCCTCACTCGGCTCTCTCTTATCTGCAGCCAGGAGTCTATAAGCCGGCCCGTCTTGTCACACTCGTCTAAGCGAGTACTTTTTTTTTTTTTGTTTCTACGCGGTAGCTGCCTCATCTCAGCCGGCGGGACGCGGGGAGACGAGACGGAAGGTTTTGACTGCTAATCCCTGCGAGGGATGCGGATGGTGACAAGCAAACAACGGCGGAGGAGGCAAACAGGAAGTGGCGCCGCTCATGCAAAGCGATGCACACGGGAGGGATTCACACATTGACATGGATATACACACAATAATACACGCTCACACACACATACACTAACCCTGACTTTGTTAATAAAACAATTGGATGAGGGAAGGGTTGATTAATTTGCTGTCACAACACAAAGGAAGCCGATGACCTTTGCGTGTGTGCAAGTGGAGATAATGTGCATATTTCCAATATGACCGCCAATGTTTGACTGCCTTTCTTAGTAACACTTTCAATGCTTTAAGTTTATTCATGTATTTTATTACAAGTTACTGTATTTTCCAGACCACAGGGCGCACCGGATTATAAGGGGCACCGTCGATAAATGGTCTATTTTTGATCTTTTTTCATATATAAGGCACACTGTATTATAAGGCGCATTAAAGGAGTTATATTATTTCATTTTTTTCTGAATCTAAAACACTTCTTTGTGGTGTACATAACATGTAATGGTGGTCCGTTGGTCAAAATATTGCATAGATTAGGTTTTACAGATCATCTTCGAGCCGCTTTCTGACAGTCACTTCCAGATGCGCCGTTTTGTGGGCGGTCTTATTTACATGGCTCACCTTCGGCAGCGTCTTCTCCCCGTCATCTTTTTTGCAGCGGTGTAGCGTGCAAGGACGGGGGTGGGAGAAATGTCAAAAGATGGAGCTAACTGTGTTAATGACATTCAGACTTTACTTCAAACAATAAGAGAGCAGCATCTCCTCATTCGGAAACAACAACACCGGACATGTGTCCCGTGAAAAAACGTCCGACCGGAAATCTCTATTAACTAAAGTTCCTTGGGTGAATAATATTGTAAGCTTCTTACTCACAGTTCCCACAGATGCACGCTGGACGCCAGTGGTTCAGGTTTGAAAGTAGTTTTAATATATTCAGTTTTTCAGGATCACGCTTTTCTGCTCGACTTTTCAGTCTCACCAACAGAAGCAGGTCCCTCCTCCGCTGGCCGTTTACTGTTAAAGACAACAGTTGATTAGATCAGCGCGTACCACCTGCGACATCTAATCAACTGCTAGCTGCGTCTCGCCGTCCTGCCCATGCCACGCCCCCGTCTGAGGGTGCACTGTCTCCAGCCACCCAGACAGGGTCGCTGATCTTTCTACCTGCAGTGTGCTAATCACAACTTCCCTCCACATACCTCCACCTCCAGACTTAGGCCGGGCCCAGGATCCCCCCCCCCGACCCCCCCGCCTGAGCGCGGGAGAGGAAGTCTGCCACGACCATCTGCACTCCCGGCCTATGGACCAATCTGAAATTGTAGGGTTGTAAAGCTAGATACCACCGGGTGATCCGCGCGTTGGCATCTTTCATGCGGTGGAGCCACTGGAGGGGCTTGTGGTCCGAGCAGAGGCTGAATGGGTGTCCCAGCAGATAGTACCGGAGGGCACCGACAGCCCACCGGATGGCGAGGCACACCCTCGCCACCGTGCTGTATCTGGTTTCCCTTTCCGAAAGTTTCCTGCTGATGTACAGGACCGGATGGTCGGTGCCCCCACCCGCTGCTGGGATAAAACGGCTCCCAGTCCTCTGCCCGACGCATCTGCCTGCAAACAAAATGGGATGGAAAAATCAGGCATGTACAGTACCGGCTCCTCGCAACGTGCTTTCCTTACCTTCTCGAATGCCTGCTGGCACTGCTCCGTCCACTGGACCAGATCTGGGGCACCTTTCCGGGTGAGGTCAGTTAGTGGGCTGGTCAGGTCTGCAAACCGGGGGACAAACCTCCGGTAGTAGCCCACCAGCCCCAAAAACTGCCTCACCTCCTTTTTCGTCTTCGGGGTCGGGCAGGCCGCAACTGCTGCGGTTTTATCTACCTGAGGCCACACCTGGCCTTCCCCCAAGTGGTACCCCAGATACTGTACCTCCCTCCGGCCAACCGCGCACTTCGCCGGGTTGGCGGTGAGTCCCGCCCGCCTCAGGGACTCGAGTACCGCTCCCACTCTCTGCATATGCCCCGCCCGGCTGTCCCCCTGGATGAGTGTCACGGCTCACTCTGTATAGTCTGTACCTAATCAATACAAAATGAGGGAAGTCCCGCGTTATTCCCGGGCGAACCCGCTGCCCATCAATTGCAATCAATTGGTCCCAGGTCTCGCGCAAAGTGTCATCTCGAGACTGCTCGAGTGGAAAATCATCCGTGGGGCGCCATCGGGGCACCGGGGAAACCTCCTGGGAAGTCCCCGCCGGCCCCCCTTTCCCCTCCCCCTCGGCAGCGTCGGATAAACTCGCGTCGCCGATGAGAACAGCGCGGGTATCCCCTTTCCCTACCGTCCGTGAACTCACCCCTGCACATTGCTTCATTAACCCCTTAAATCCTGACCAGTTTGTGCCCAAGATTAAGGGGTGCGCAAGGCGCAAACTTACAGCCACCTTAACATTATGTTTTTCACCCCTGAAAAAAATTTCCACCGGCAGAACGGGATACGTGTGAATATCCCCAAGAAAACATCTAACCTGCACCCGTGTAACCTTACTCAATACCCCGGGTCGAACCAGGTTTTGGTGAATCATGGATTGTTCACAGCCCAAATCCACCATCGCCCGGTGTATACTCCCTTGTATCCTTACCGGTACATAGTATGTCTCTCCCGGACCAGGGGAGGATGACGGAGGGTCGTCCACCCGATTCACCTGGCCCACCTCCATCGCTGGACACTCCCGTTGCAGGTGACCCAGTCGTCCGCAGCTCCAACACACCTGCCCCGGCATTCAAGCCGCTGTTTGCGGGGGAGACGCGGTGTCTGCAGCGGTCTGTCCCTCCGGAGGAGAAAGCAAATTTATGTTTCATGGCCTGTGCCACGGCTGGGCTCCCTCTGGTGGTGGCCGCATTCTGCGCGGCGCCGGTACTGGGCGCTCCGCTCCTCCTGCAACCTTCTCCTGCTGTACCGCCAGGTGGTCCTCCGCCAAGGCTACCGCCGCTGCTAGCTCTTGTGGCCGGTGGTAGCGGACCCATGCCGACGTCCGCGCCGGGATCGCCTCCAGGAATTGCTCCAATATTATTTGTTCGATCACCTCTTCGGTTCTTCCGGGTTGTAGCCATCTGGTTGCCGCATCTCTTAATTGTTGCCCCAGGACAAAAGGCCGCTCATGTTGTCCTAGTTTTATGCTTCGAAACTTCCGTCTATGGTCTTCTTTGGTTCCTCCTATCCGGTCCAACACCGCCCTCCTCATGTCCCTGTAGCTCACCCGGGACGCTGGAGGCAGGCTGAGCGCCGCTCGCTGCGCCTCTCCCGCCAGCAACAGCAGCAGCCACACCGCCCACTCTTCTTCCGGCCAGCCGCATGACTTGGCTGTGGCCTCGAACATGTCCAGGAAACTGCGTGGAAATTCTGTTTCCACCATCCTGCTGTCAAAGCCGGCCTCGCTGTTGTGTGTGTCCCCGCTCCGGTCCTCTCCGTCAGCGCCTGCAGAATCTGACTCTGCTGCGCAATTTGGCTTTGCAACGCCTCCATCTGCCGGTGATTAGCTGTAGACACTTCTGCCAGCAACTGTCCCAGCGCCTCTATGGGGCTTGGTGACGACATCGCAGCTTTTGTTTTCGTTGGGTGCCAATTGTAAGCTTCTTACTCACAGTTCCCACAGATGCACGCTGGACGCCAGTGGTTCAGGTTTGACAGTAGTTTTAATATATTCAGTTTTTCAGGATCACGCTTTTCTGCTCGACTTTTCAGTCTCACCAACAGCAGCAGGTCCCTTCTCCGCTGGCCGTTTACTGTTAAAGACAACAGTTCATTAGATCAGCGCGTACCACCTGCGACATCTAATCAACTGCTAGCTGCGTCCCGCCGTCCTGCCCATGCCACGCCCCCGTCTGAGGGTGCGCTGTCTCCAGTCACCCAGACGGGGTCCCTGATCTTTCTACCTGCAGTGTGCTAATCACAACTTCCCTCCACAAATATCAACTCACCAAACTGGTATGTTTTAGTGTTTTCATGGCGAGTTTACTGACGGATATAAGTAAAATCTTTACACTACTTTATATTACAAATGGCAACTACGGAGGATGAATGTCCCATAACAAGAAGATAGAGAAAAAGAAGAAGTTTATCGACCACGGTGTCTCACAGACTACAAAGGCAGTTGCGCGAAATTTTTCAGGATTTATGCGGATTTTAAATACAGACCAACAGGTACCTGAAGGTAAGAAAAGTTGCTTTTGCATAATATTGCAAAACAAAAAAACAGATAAGTTTTAACTGATACACACACACCATGAAAATACTCGTATGTTGAAGCACATCAGACGGTGCACCCCACCAGTAGACTTCCATCTACTGGAAACACTTATCATTACACCATGTACCAAATAAAATTGCTTCCAGGTGGGTAAGCTCAACCTAACTTATGTCAGGCTTGCCCCTGACAGTTTGTCTATGTTTTAGTTTTTTCCTCTGCATTTGTCTGTTTCCTGTGTTTAGTATTTCCTGTCTTTTAGTTTCTGTCAAGTGCTCTTAATTTGTCAGCTTCCTGTCTTGTTCCCTGAGTGCTGTGTTCCTCCTCAGTGTGTTTAGTATTTCCTGTCCTTAGTTCCTGTCTAGTGCTCTTATTTTGTCAGCTTCCTGTCTTGTTCCCTGAGTGCTGTGTTCCCCTTCAGCTGCGGCTGATTGGCATCTGGCCACACCCGTTGCTAATCAGCCGGCTCCTATTTGTACCTCCTGTGTCTTGTGTTAGTTGCTGGATCATTGTATTGTCATTTGTATTGTCGTTGCCTCATGTCACTCTTGTGTCTTTGCTACCTGTTGTGTCTGGCATCATTTCGGCTATTACCTGTCGTGCTACATTTTGTCCTGGTCGTCTTAGCGGTAAACTGTTTTTGTTAGCCATAGCTATTTCCAGTTTTTCTGTTTGCTATCCTCTAGCTTCCATGGTAAAGTTACTTTTTGTTTCTTGTTAGCTCCTATGCTAAAGGCCTTTTGTTTTTTATCCGCCCACGTGCGCGCTTTTGGTTTGAACCCTTTGTTTGGTTTTGTCTTAGTATTTATATTAAAATCATGTTTGCTCACTCCATGCCTGCCTCCATCTCTGCATCTTTGGGTTCGTCAACAAATAACTCTGACAACTTAGGCCTTACAGTTTTGAGAACAAAAAGGATTTTAAATGCGCATTATAGTCCGGAAAATGCGGTACCAAGGCATGACATTGTTGTTAAATATTTAGATAAAGTACAACAAACAGATGGACAGCATATACTTGTGATGGGTAAATGTAACCTCCCTGAGTGTATGGTACACTCACTACCTGTATTGACACTGCACTGATACGGTGTTAGTGTTTCATAATGGTCCTACAAATAAAATCAATAGTTAACAGATACAAATATTTTTTGTAATAAATAGCTGTGCAGAAAGGAATATGAAACATGCAACTCTGGTCAATGAATGAAAATGACCTCATTTGGCAATGTAAGACCAACATTATCCCACAATTGTGCGATTCCATTTAGATTGAAGATGGAGCTGAAAACAACCGCACGCCACTGTGTCTTTATTTAGTACGAGCTGTCTCTCGTGAGCTGAAAGAAGCGCATCCTGATAAACAAACACATCACATCTGGGACGGCGTGGCGCTGTTGGGAGAGTGGCCGTGCGCAACCCGAGGGTCCCTGGTTATATCCCCACCTAGTACCAACCTCGTCACGTCCGTTGTGTCCTGAGCAAGACACTTCACCCTTGCTCCTGATGGGTGCTGGTTAGCGCCTTGCATGGCAGCTCCCTCCATCAGTGTGTGAATGTGTGTGTAAATGTGGAAGTAGTGTCAAAGCGCTTTGAGTACCTTGAAGGTAGAAAAGCGCTATACAAGTACAACCCATTCTTTCTTGGTGCTACACAGTCAAAATGACACAGTAGCTGTATCGCTCACAAGTGACACTCATGTCGAGGCATCAGGGCTTCAGTATCATTTGACTCATCCCTATTATAAACACCTATTGGCCATTGTTAGGAATAACGTCTTAATATAATAACAACTACTTTGTCTAAAAATGAGTAATGTAATTCATTACTTTTACATATGTCACAATACTGTTTCTGATACGTTTGATGCGTGGAACGCTACTTTGGGTGCTTTTTTTATGTCCAAAAGACAGCGTCAAAAGAACAGCAGCTGCCCTTTGGAATCTAGCTCTTCAAGATAGAGCCACCGTCACACTCCAAATTGAATTGATGTCATTTAGTAAGAGGCAGCATTACGCAGAAAACCCTACAACATGTGAGTATGCACGTACACAACTACAGCTACTACCATGAGGGAATAATGAACACAAAAAAGTGATAATCATATGTGCTACAATACCCCGTTTGTAGACAAGGAGAGACACAGCCACCAAAGCACTTTTTAATGGCACTAACAACGTGGCATGAACACAGTTGACCAGTCACTCACTTAGTTCTGAGCTAAACGCCCCTAATGCTAATTTCCCTAGACCCTCACTGACATTTGGCCACAGTCGCCATCTTTTAAAAGCACACACTCACACACTCTGCTCTCGTCAAATATCTATCAACTGCATATGCAAGATACAGTGTGAGAAGGATAAAATAAATGATGAATAATTACTTAAACTGGTAGTTGATTACATTTATTAGAGAATAATTTTGTTCTTAATTCAATACATTTTTGGGGGAAGTAACAAACAGTTATAATTTTATCCTGTTTTAATTAATTTGCCTGACACTGTTGATGGCTCTGCTTAAAAGGGGTATAACGGTGCAGATTTTTTTTGGTACCGGACCTTCAGTTCGGTAAAGAACCATTATTAATTATCCATCCATCCATCCATCCATCCATCCATCTTCTTCCGCTTATCCGAGGTCGGGTCGCAGGGGTAGCAGCCTAAGTAGGGAAGCCCAGACTTCCCCTCTCCCCAGCCACTTCGTCCAGTTCTTCCCGGGGGATCCTGAGGCGTTCCCAGGCCAGCCGGGAGACATAGTCTCATAGTCTTCCCAACGTGTCCTGGGTCTTCCCCGTGGCCTCCTACCGGTTGGGTGTGCCCTAAACACCTCCATCGGGAGGCATTCGGGTGGCATCCTGACCAGATGCCCGAACCACCTCATCTGGCTCCTCTCGATGTGGAGGAGCAGTGGCTTTACTTTGAGCTCCTCCTGGATGACAGAGCCTCTCTTCCTATCTCTAAGGGAGAGCCCCGCCACATGGCGGAGGAAACTCATTTCGGCCTCTTGTACCCGTGATCTTATCCTTTCGGTCATGACCCAAAGCTCATGACCATAGGTGAGGATGGGAACGTAGATCGACCGGTAAATTGAGCGCTTTGTCTTCCGGCTCAGCTCCTTCTTCACCACAACGGATCGGTACAACGTCCGCATTACTGAAGACGCCGCACCAATCCGCCTGTCGATCTCACAATCCACTCTTTCCCCACTTGTGAATAAGACTCCTAGGTACTTAAACTCCTCCACTTGGGGCAGGGTCTCCTCCCCAACCCGGAGATGGCACTCCACCCTTTTTCGGGAGAGAACCACGGACTCGGATATGGAGGTGCTGATTCTCATTCCGGTCGCTTCACACTCGGCTTCGAACCGGCTCTCACATCATTAACTATTGGTAATTAAAATACAACAGGTCGCAAAAGGTGAAGTATTTGCCACAAGTAAGGAGATACAGACATAGGCACCGATCTACATTTTTGCCAGTGGGTGCTCGGAGAGGCGGTAAATCTGACGTTACTTTTCTTAAGCTACATCTGCACTAAGCCGGATAACATCCTAAACAAATAATTATTCAGCCAAAGCCCCGTTTCAGCCACACTAAACCAGCGTTTAAGGTTCCCATCCTCGGACAATTTTTTACACGGGTAAGTGCGCCGTGTATATCTTGAATCTCTGGCTCTTAGCTTTGTATGGACCCATTGATCTCTTACAAACTGAGTTAGGAGAGGAAGTGACACCAGAATGACCGAACCCACCACAGGAAGTGACGTCAGAAAGAACACACCACAGCCAGCTTCATAATAAAGTGGTTTCGTAACTCGGAGCAAACCACTTGAAAAATGGAGGCGTGTCATCCAGACATGCCCGAGTTTCTCCTTCCGTCTGTACAGCTTGTGGAAATCACACATGAATACCTTAAGACAGGGGTAGGGAACCTATGGATCTAGAGCCAGATGTGGCTCTTTTGATGACTGCATCTGGCTCTCAGATAAATCTTAGCTGACATTGCTTAACATGATAAGTAATAAATAATTTACCAGTGTTAAAAATAACGTTTAAATTATAAAACAATCTCATCGATTTTAATCCAACCATCCGTTTTCTATCGCACCTGTTCAAGATCTCGCATTAATGGTAAGAAGTATTATATTTATTATTGGTTAACTTTACAATAACAATTTTGTTAAAAATAATAAGGGACTTATTATACTCTAAAAATGTTGGTCTTACTTAAAAATGCATGTATTTAGTTGTATTCAGTGTTAAAAAATATATATGGCTCTCACGGAAATACATTTTGAAATATTTGGCTCCCATGGCTCTCTCAGCCAAAAAGGTTCCCGACCCCTGCCTTAAGAGAAAGTGATTGCAGCTATTTAGGATACAACACTTCTCAGATGGCAAGGGAATTTTCCAATGTCCAGGTCAGCTGTGATTCTACTTAGCAAAAAACGTTGTCCATTTGTCGAAGGAGAGACAACAAGAATGCGGGCTCCCGTGAATGTGATAAAAAAAAAGTCGGGTGCGCTTTGTATTACCTGGCCGACAAGGGAAGACTACGGACAACGGCGAATGTCGTCTAGGTCCAGAGTATATAAAGTCCCCAAAAACGAATGGACAATGAAGGTGAAAGCAAAAGAGTGAGGAGTGTCCTGAACCAGATGTATAGATCCCTAGATTGATTGTTGTAAAATGTTTTTTGTCACATTGTGTACTTTCACGTGTCTAATAAAGATTTGATCAATTTATGATGGCTCAGGTGTTATTCACTACAATAGGGCCCCAGAGCACACTGGATTCCAGTTCATTAAAATACCACAACATTGGAAATTGTTCAGATAAGTCACATTTAAGAACTTGCACACAAAGCAACACTGGAGGTGACTATGAGGTGCGCATTTTTCGTGCATGCGTACTAAGTCGCATGTCGTGGCTGGCGGAGGGGGTAGGGGATTTTAAACGACCATCCTGTGTGTGTGGACAAGGATAAGGTTAGGTGGGATTTACCCTGGATAACTGGCTTCGTGTAAAAGGGGCCTGAACATGCGTGGTTTTTGCTTGGTGGTGAGAAAGAATTCGCCATTAATTCCGCCTGTGTGCTCGGCATTGTCCGTGGGTGCTCGGGCCCCGAAGAAGCACCCAGGAGATCGGCGCCTAAGGATACAGGTATGCAGGGCACCTCCAGGGCGGTATAGCTTGGTTGGTGGAGCGGCCGTGTCAGCAACTTCAGGGTTGCAGGTTCGATTCCCGCTTCCGCCATCCTAGTCACTGCCGTTGTGTCCTTGGGCAAGACACTTTACCCACATGTTCCCAGTGCCACCCACGCTGGTTTAAAAATGTAACTTAGATATTGGGTTTCACTATGTAAAGCGCTTTGAGTCACTAGAGAAAAGCGCTATATAAATATAATTCACTTCACAAGCCCGGGGCGTGTGCCTTGAAAGGCGAGGTGTGAAAGCGTGCAAAAGACATAACCTGTAGTCGTTTCTTTTTGTTTGGAAATAACTCCTTTTACAATTCCAGGGAAGTCTAACGTCCAGCGGCCCAGGGGCCATTTTCAGATTGTGGGTTGTGTCACCGCCTGCTGCCATCTTGTGGTTTGTGTTCAGTTTGCAATTGTTGTTGCAGCAAAACTGGTTCTTATTATTTTGTCTTCTTCCTAGAGTTCCAGTGTTTCCATGTGGGCGGAGATGTGAGAAGTGCACAGCTGTGTCCAATCATCCCGACACTATTTTAGCAGCACCTTTATAGCTGGATGGCACTCGGCAATTCCACTTCGTTGACTGAAGACTCCTAGACTCCTTGCATTTTCGCCTAAATACCTTCTAGACTATTTCCTGTGCCATCCAGCTTAGTATGTACTTTGTAGTTTGCACGTCTTGCAACTTTGACCCTAGTTTGAAGTTTAGGTTTAGTCTTTTTATTCACGGTGCTTTTTGTGTTCTCCTTTTTTGCACCGTCGCCTTTTGTTACGTTCAGGTTTTGGATTATAGCTGTGATTTACTACCTTTTTGTGAAGTAAAGACTATTTACTCTCAATTCCATCTGCATCCTTGGGTTCCTCTGTTCCACTGTAAATTAGACTGTGACAGTTTGTTTTTTATGGACCCGTGGTACATTGTAGATGTCAAAGAAACAAGCAAGATGTGAAAAAAATAGCAAAAAGGCAATATGTCACAAAAAAAAAATCTAAAGTTGAATACAACTAATAACACAAATATTAGTCTCTAATTATGCATAATTGTTTAGCCTCGTCCTGTTTGAATTAATGCTTCTTCTTTAGCTGTCACACATTGATGTTGCATAATACAACACTGTGGTCCATGCTCAAGTTGGTTAAACTTGCACATGTTTAAAACGAATAGTGTTAATGCTTGGGTGTCGTGTATGTGTGTGTGTGTGTGTGTGTGTGTGTGTGTGTGTGTGTGTGCTCAATGAGCCTGTCAAAACATAAGCAGAGGGTATTAAGTGTGGATCAAGCAGCAGCGTTCCAAATCCACTGGCGCTAATTGTGCTGCACACACAGAGCTGCTGATTGGCTTCATCAAACTCATCTGGGACACAAAAGGAACTTGAAGATGTTTCCCTGACAGCCTTTAAAACACACACAAATACACACACACACGCGCACACACACGCACACACTGTGTGTGTGAATGCTGACGTACTGCATAACAGTGTGGTACGCCAGCCGCACAAAAAATCACCGGCTGTCCCCTGCCCTCCCTGAAGGATTTACACAACTCCCGTTGCCTCAACAGAGCAAAAAACATTACCAAGGACAGCACACACCCTCTTTCACCTGTTCGACTTGCTACCATCAGGCATGCGCTGCAGGCAGGTGCATCAGATCCAGAACAAACAGGCTCAGAGACAGCTTCTTTCCTAAAACTGTCACCATGTTGAACTCTAACTTATAATAATAATAATTCACCTCTATACAATATCATGCCCTAATACCCTACCGTGCAATACTACCCTTCGAGTGTAAATACGTCCGACATTGATTGTTATTTATTACCTCTGTACTCTTGTCTTGTTCTGTATATAGTGCAGTATTTTGTATTTCTATAGTGTTTTGTATATTGTACAGGATTGCTTATTATTTTTATTGGCTAGTAGTCTGTTTATTTCATTTGTTAGTTTTTTCCTTTATTACCTCTTATGTTATTTATTTCACCCCATATTTGTTACCACTACGGCACCCTAAGTTGGAGTCTTTAATCTTGTTATATGCAAATGTAATGACAACGAAGTCCATTCTATATTATTGTATTCTATTCTATTCTACACACACGCACACATATATTGATAGGTTACCAGTGTCATGTTGTTTCCCAGTCAGCCGGGTCTGGTGGGAGGGCAGTATCTCCAGTTTGACCAGTTCAGTGGTGCTGGCCAGCAGCTGTGTGGCCTCCAAGACAGTGCAGTGTTCTGTGGATGTCCCATCAATGGACAGCAGGTGGTCTCCGGCATGCAAGGCTCCGCACCTGAAAGAACGCACACCTCATAACAAACACGTCGTCTTCTTTAGTGTGCGATGGCGCCTACCTGTCCACCACGCTGCCAGGCTTGACCCGCTCGATGACGATGACCTGCTTGTTGCGATGGCTGGCAGAGGTCAGCGTGATGCCCAGCATTGCCCCCGGCGACTTGGCGATCTCCACTAAGAGAGGCCCCGAGGCGTTGGTCAGCGTGTCTGATGATTATTGAAGATAAAACATGAATAGTGTTCAAAGCGTATTCATTTCCTGACAAGCGACACAGTGGATTGAGGGGTCAGCACTGCTGGCTCTATCCCAGCATCGATCGCTGTTAGTGTAACACCTGACTTTCGGACATTTCAAAATCCATCCATTTTTCTACCGCTTGTCCCTCTCAGGGTCGCGGGTGGTGCTGGAGTCTATTTCAGCTGCAACCGAGCGGAAGGTGGTGCACCCCCTGGACAAGTCGCCACTTCCTAACAGGGCCAACACTGATAGACAACATTCACACTCACATTCACACACTAGGGACAATTTAGTGTTGCCAATCAACCTAACCCCAGTAATGTTGTGTCGTTCGCGAACGATTCGTTTAAACCAACGAATCATTTGAGTGAACATACTGAACCGAATCACTTCATGAACTGATTCGTTCGTTTCTCAGTTCAGTTGAGCTCCGCCGCGACCACGCCGGTATGAGTGGAACTGGCGCATTCTGTGACTCACTGAACCCTCGACGTCGGCGAACGACGCAGCCAGCTACTCATCATGGGGGCGGGGGGAGGGACTGAGCGAATGATTCGTTCACCGCGTATTAACGACATGAATCACTCAGTGAACGACAACACTCTTGCTCTCTGCTCTGCTTGCCCCAATGCCGCGAGTGATTCTCCTCCCGTCACGTGGATATGTTTCATGCCATTGGCATCCGTTCTCCATTCAACTGATCCTAGTGATGCAGTCCAGTCAAAAGAACTGCTGATCGCATCACTAATCCCCAGGTGCATGTCTTTGGAGGTGGGAGGAAGCCGGAGTACCCGAGGGAACCCACGCAGTCACGGGGAGAACATGCAAACTCTACACAGAAATATCCCGAGCCCGGAATTGAACTCAGGACCTTTGTATTGTAAGACACATGCACTAACCCCTGTACCACCGTGCTGCCAAAATTGTAAACATAATTTTTACAAAAGCAAAAATAATTTAATAATTGCTATTGTTAAAAGCTAATCCAATGTCAGCCAAATTTGATTGTTGTGAATTCCTGGAGGCACTGTGTTATATTGCATGTTTTGGACTAAAATTCATTCATGGGAAATACATTGTTCAGTCGTTTAATAACCATCTCATTTTTCAAGATGGTGCCGCTGTAGTGGCTGCTGGTTGCAGGAGCTTTGTGCTCCTGTGTATCTTCTATTCCAGGGGTGTCAAACTTGTTTTCATTGAGCGCCACATCGCAGTAATGGCTGCCTTCAGAAGGAAGCTTTTTTTTATTAATTTAAATCATGCATGCGAGCAATAACCTGTGCTTGATAAAAATTCAAATTCATCTGACTTTTAAAAAATAAATATAATTTCACAACATTGATATAAATGCAGGCAGCACGGTGAAACATGGGTTGGTGCATGTGTCTTACAATACGAAGGTCCTGAGTAGTCCTGAGTTCAATCCCGGGCTCGGGATCTTTCTGTGTGGAATTTGCATGTTCTCCCCGTGACTGCGTGGGTTCCCTCCGGGTACTCCGGCTTCCTCCTACCTCCAAAGACATACACCTGGGGATAGGTTGATTGGCAACACTAAATGGTCCCTAATGTGTGAATGTGAGTGTGAATGTTGTCTGTCTATCTGTGTTGGCCCTGTGATAAGGTGGCCATTTGTCCAGGGTGTATGCCGCCTTCTACCCGATTGCCGCTGAGATAGGCTCCAGTATCCCCAACGAGCCCAAAAGGGACAAGCGATAGAAAATGGATGGATGGATGATATAAATGCCTCATATTATTAAACCATTGCCAATGCACTTGATTATTAAATTTTTTTCATGTAGAAACTAATGTTATCTTTACCAACATATTTTTGTAATACAATATATTATCATGTAATATATGCCATGATTAGATAAAGTTTAGAAGATTCACTTTTTTTTCCTGGTCAAAATCAAAATAGGGCAGCACGGCGCAACAGTGGTTAGTGCACTAAATTGGCCCTAGTGTGTGAATGTGAGTGTGAATGTTGTCTGTCTATCTGTGTTACTGCGATGTTTCCCTCTCGTTTTCATGGGTTTTATCATTATTTTTATAAGTTCACTGCACCTGCACTGCAACCACATAAATTCCTTATTGTAGAATTAAGTTTGTCCTATCCTACTAAGATGACTTGTCCAGGGTGTAGGCCGCCTTCTGCCCGAATACAGCTGAGATAGGCTCCAGCACCCCCCGCCACCCCAAACGGGACAAGCGGTAAAAAATGGATGGATGGATAGAAAATCAAAATAAATATTTGCAATTTAACGATTTTATTAACATCGATTTTTCCCAGGCTTTTGCGGGCCACATACAATGATGTGGCGGGCCACATCTGTCCCCCGGGCCTTGAGTTTGACACCTGTGTTCTATTACGTTCATTGATGTTTCACTCTTGTTTTTATGCGATTTTTTTTTGGTTTTTATGTGGGATTGCGCAACGAGGGGTGGCACTATTCTCACTTCAGCGCAGCTTTTGGTGCTTTTTTTGTGGACTTTTGGATTTGCCTCAGAGAAGCCTTTTGGCCATGGCTCGGTTGTTTGCTCCGGAGATGAGCTGCTGGCTCTCTCCCACACTGCAGTCCACGTGGAGAGGCTGGAGGTTCCAGTGGACATGAAGAAGAAGAGACATGCATTGGGCGTGGGGACAGAGGGCTAAGGTTTGTGCCGTGTTTACTATCGGTTGTAACGGAGGATGTCCTCCCTTTCTACGGCGGGACGGACAAGCCTCACGGAATCCTGGCCGGATGAGCCTGTATCAGAAACTTTGGTCTACCTGGACGGATTCTCTATCTGTCATCCGAGCAGACCAGAAATTGGCCACGGGCTGGTGGGCAGTTTAGGACGGAGTCTGCTCCCATAAGTCTGGCCAGCTGCTGTTGAGTCTGTTCCTGTCATGTACTTGTTTTTATTCTTCAAACAGTTAATTTAAACATATTTGACGCTCAATATGTAATCGAACGTATTAGCATATAAAATAACAAAATGAAAAACAACATCACAGTTACTTAGCTGAGTAACTACTCTTATAAAGAGGTAACTGAGTTACTAACTATATTACTTTTTGGGGGAATTAATTTGTGACTGTAACTAATTACTTTTTAAAAGTAAGATGACCAACACTGATCTGTATGCTATATACGCCAGCACCACATCGCAGAGGTGATTTATTGCATGTTGCTCCATGTTAGTTGCTCTTTTGCACTCATGGCTTTTGTGCTTGCTAAGTTCTCTGTTTTGTTACCGTGACTGATACTTCAGCAAAACTGGTGTACTCAATTTGTGTTTTTATCCTGGTATACATTTTAAGGGACTTTCTAGTTTCACAGGCCTCTTGGGCCTGTGGGCCCCTTCTGCATTTTGGGATCACGTAGCCGCTATATCTATCATCCCAAGACATAGGAGTGCTCTTTTATGTCTTTTACGTTTATGTTTTCCTCTCGCTTTCATGGGTTTTACCCTTATTTTTGTAAGTGCACTGCACCTGCACTGCAACCACATAAATTCCTTATTGTGGAATGAAGTCCGTCCTATCCTACTAACTACCTAACTAACCCCTAACGATTACTTAACATCCTGGCTGTTGCGGCTCAAGCACCTGCCGCCTCACATTCTTCAGTGCACGCCTCTGGACATGCCCACAGGTGTTCCTCTCCCGCTGCGGCTGCTCTCACTCTGCAATCAACGCACCTGACACTGATGAGGACGCCGCACACTATTTAGACCAGCTGGTCCTGCATTCCAGTGCCAGAACGTAGCTACTTGTATTGTACAGTAAGCCCACACGTCTCTATCTCTCCTTCCATGTGCATACTCATTCTCCGTGTTTACCCTCCTCTGTGCTCATTGTGTTGTGTCCTGTGTCGTCGTCCTGCAGCTTCTCTCTCTTCCCTGGATTCGAGCTGTGCGTCTGGTCTTCCTGAACTCCCCCTGGACTTCTTGCTGCCTCCCTGGACCTCGACCTCTCTCCTGCTCACAAATCTTGAGGCCTCTCTCCTGCCCTTGACCTCTCACCTGCCCACAGACTTTGAGCCTGCCTCGCCCTCTCTGGACTTTAGCATTCTTCGCAACACACACCTCCAACACTTGCCGGTATCGCTCTCCAGTTAAACGCACCCCAAGTATTCTGGTTAATTACACAGGTCACACGCTTGTGTAAATGAACACGCCTAAGGCTAATCGACGTCTTCTTCTCCATTGTACCATAATTTGGGTAATAGTACTGGTAATCTGCATAGGTGGATTCTTCAGTTCTACATGTTAGGTGTTAAATGTACCTATTTATGCCTCTAAGATTTATGTTCACAAATGTTGATGTTGTTATTGTTGTCCCACATGTCTGCATGACAATATGGCCGGTAGCAAAACATTAATGGTCTATCTTCCTGTGGAATGAGACAATCTTTGGGGTAGAGCTGTCAGGACATTGTTGTAAGCAAATTGTTGGCGCAAACTTAGTCCTGTGTTATTTTTTGTGAAATTGCAAACATGTGTGGCCTTAGTCATCTCTAATGTTCGGACAAATTATGACAGGGGTGTCAAACTCAAATACAGAATGGGCCAATATATAAAACTGAACAAAGCCGCGAGCCAAGGTTGAACAAATTAACCTTTTAACAGGAACCCAAACAAGTTTTGCAATGAATATTGAACAAGCAAAGCTTAAATAGGGCAGCACAGTGGAACAGAGGTTAATGCATCTGCCTCACAATACGAAGGTCCTGAGTAATCCTGGGTTCAATCCTGGGCTCGGGATCCTTCTGTGTGGAGTTTGCATGTTCTCCCCAGGACTGCGTGGGTTCCCTCCGGGTATTTGGGCTTCCTCCCATGGAACAGGCAGAGCTTATATAACGTAATAGTGCAAAATAAACTTTCAAAAACATCTGTGGTATATTAAATACAATTTAATTTAAAAAATGAATGGCTATTTTCTATCTGCAGCCTTCTGAGGTAAATATCAACATTAACTTTTTCCACAGGCTAATAAATTCAAAAATAAAATAAAAATGAGGTGGGCGGGGTTTGGTAGTATCAGGGGGTTTATTTTGCAGCGTTCCGGAAGAGTTAGTGCTGCAGGGGTTTCTGGGTATTTGTTCTGTTGTGTTTATATTGTGTTACGGTGCAGGTGTTCTCCCGAAATGTGTTTTGTCATTCCTGTTTGGTGTGGGTTCACAGTGTGGCGCATATTTGTAACAATGTTAAAGTTTTTTATATGGCCACCCTCAGTGTGACCTGTACGGCTGTTGACCAAGTATGTGTGTGTGAAAGCCGCATATATTATGTGACTTGGCCAGCACGCTGTTTATATGGGGGAAAAGAGGACGTGACGACATGTTATAGAGGACGCTAAAGGCAGTGCCGTTAAGGCACGCTCCCAATATTGTTGTCTGGGTGGAAATCGGGAGAATGGTTGGCCAGGGAGATTTTCGAGAAGGGCACTAAACTTCGGGAGTCTCCTGGGAAAATCGGGAGGGTTGGCAAGTATGAGTATTAGCGGTGAATGTGCTGTTACCGGCAGGCCAGCTCTAATGTTGATTTGATATTGCCTCAAGGGCCAACTGAAATTAAACGGCGGGCCACATTTGGCCCGCGGGCCAGAGTTTGACACCCATGAATTATGGACACTTGTAGTGTAGTGCTTGTATTTTCTCACCATGCCTATGTAAGGATTTTTTTTTCCACCCTTAAAGTACATTAGACTTCGACTTAGACTCAGACAAACTTTAATGATCCACAAGTGAAATTGTTCCACACAGTAATTATTTCCAAGATGGCGGCGCCCGGACGGGCTGCAACATTGCGGAGCTCCTGCTAAAGATGGAACATTTGGCAGAAATACCGGACAATTCTACAAACTTTATGGCTGGCTCACATCGTGGTCACTCCGTGATCACGTACGACCGCCAGACACTTCTGGATGTGGACACATCGGGCCGTTTTGGACTGATAGACGCGTGCGTGCTAAACATGCTAACTAGCATGGGAATACGTCGGCGGCTACATCCAGCGGCCTGTGAAGCAGGGGAGTCTAGTAGCAGCGGGGGCCGTCTACGGAGCAGACGCCAGCGGTGTGATCGGAAACGCGGATGTCGAGCGGGGCTAAAAACAAAGCAGAAGGCTAATCACCACAGAACACCACTTTCCTCCATCCCGAAGACGGATTTAGATGGAAAATGTGAGACTACTGGTCTGGGTAAGGAGTCAGTTAAATTAGAACAAGTTTTTTCTGCTTTGAGTGTTTCAGAGTTGGACATGTGTTTTACTGAGGTGGCTAACTATGATGCGTGCAGTTTATCAAAGCAACAAACAAACAATCGGAAAATCCCCGTTACTGAGGTGGCTAACTATGATGCATGCAGTTTATCAAAGCAACAAACAAACAATCGGAAAATCCCCGTTACTGAGGTGGCTAACCATGATGCGTGCAGTTTATCAAAACAACAATCAAACAATCAGAAAATTCCTGTCGTATCAATTCCTAGATATGGTCGTAATTATACTGAGTGCACTGGGCATAATAAACACAACATTATCAATATTGCTACTACGGATAATTTGATCAAAAATTCCCTGAAACAGCCCACTACCTATAATATAGGTTTTTTAAACATAAGATCATTGTCTCCCAAAACGTTATTAGTTAATGATATTATCAGAGACAACAATCTTAACGTCATCGGTCTCAGCGAAACCTGGCTTAAACCAAACGACTTTTTTGCGCTAAATGAGGCATGTCCTCCTAACTTTACACATGCGCATATTGCCCGTCCGCTTAAAAGGGGTGGAGGGGTCGCACTAATATACAACGAAAACTTTAACCTTAGTCCTAACATAAATAATAAATATAAATCGTTTGAGGTGCTTACTATGAGGTCTGTCACACCGCTGCCTCTACACCTGGCTGTTATCTACCGCCCCCCAGGGCCCTATTCGGACTTTATCAATGAATTCTCAGAGTTTGTTGCTGATCTAGTGACACACGCCGATAATATAATCATAATGGGGGACTTTAATATCCATATGAATACCCCATCGGACCCACCGTGCGTAGCGCTCCAGACTGTAATTGATAGCTGTGGTCTCACACAAATAATAAATGAACCCACGCATCGCAACGGTAATACGATTGACCTAGTGCTTGTCAGGGGCATCACCGTTTCCAAAGTTACGATACTCCCGTATACTAAAGTATTGTCCGATCATTACCTTATAAAATTCGAGGTTCAGACGCATGTTCGTCAAACTAATAATAATAATAACTGCTATAGCAGCCGCAACATTAATGCTGCCACAACGACAACTCTTGCTGACCTACTGCCCTCGGTAATGGCACCATTCCCAAAGTATGTGGGCTCTATTGATAACCTCACTAACAACTTTAACGCTTCCCTGCGCGAAACCATTGATAACATAGCACCGCTAAAGTTAAAAAAGGCTCCAAAAAAGCGCACCCCGTGGTTTACAGAAGAAACTAGAGCTCAGAAATTATTATGTAGAAAGCTGGAACGCAAATGGCGCACGACTAAACTTGAGGTGCACCATCAAGCATGGAGTGATGGTTTAATAACTTATAAACGCATGCTTACCTTAGCTAAAGCTAAATATTACTCAAATCTCATCCACCGTAATAAAAACGATCCTAAATTTTTGTTTAGTACGGTAGCATCGCTAACCCAACAAGGGACCCCTTCCAGTAGCTCAACCCACTCAGCTGATGACTTTATGCAATTCTTTAGTAAGAAAATTGAAGTCATTAGAAAGGAAAGGAGATTAAAGACAATGCGTCCCAGCTACAACGGGGTTCTATTAACACTGATACGATGGTATACACGGCGGATACTGCCCTCCAAAATAGTTTCTTTCGTTTTGAGGAAATAACATTAGAGGAATTGTTACAACGTGTAAATGGAATAAAACAGACAACATGTTTACTTGACCCTCTTCCTGGGAAACTGATCAAGGAGCTCTTTGTATTATTAGGTCCATCAGTGCTAAATATTATAAACTTATCACTCTCCTCGGGCACTGTTCCCCTAGCATTCAAAAAAGCGGTAATTCATCCTCTTCTTAAAAGACCTAACCTCGATCCTGACCTCATGGTAAACTACCGACCGGTGTCTCACCTTCCCTTTATTTCAAAAATCCTCGAAAAAATTGTTGCGGAGCAGTTAAATGAACACTTAGCGTCTAACAATCTATGTGAAACCTTTCAATCCGGTTTCAGGGCAAATCACTCCACGGAGACAGCCCTCGCAAAAATGACTAATGATCTATTGCTAACGATGGATTCTGATGCGTCATCTATGTTGCTGCTCCTCGATCTTAGCGCTGCTTTCGATACCGTTGATCATAATATTTTATTAGAACGTATCAAAACACGAATTGGTATGTCAGACTTAGCCCTGTCTTGGTTTAACTCTTATCTTACTGATAGGATGCAGTGTGTCTCCCATAACAATGTGACCTCGGACTACGTTAAGGTAACGTGTGGAGTTCCCCAGGGTTCGGTCCTTGGCCCTGCACTCTTCAGCATCTACATGCTCCCGCTAGGTGACATCATACGCAAATACGGTATTAGCTTTCACTGTTATGCTGATGACACCCAACTCTACATGCCCCTAAAGCTGACCAACACGCCGGATTGTAGTCAGTTGGAGGCGTGTCTTAATGAAATTAAACAATGGATGTCCGCTAACTTTTTGCAACTCAACGCCAAAAAAACGGAAATGCTGATTATCGGTCCTGCTAGACACCGAACTCTATTTAATAATACAACTCTAACATTTGACAACCAAACAATTAAACAAGGCGACACGGTAAAGAATCTGGGTATTATCTTCGACCCAACTCTCTCCTTTGAGGCACACATTAAAAGCGTTACTAAAACGGCCTTCTTTCATCTCCGTAATATCGCTAAAATTCGCTCCATTCTGTCCACTAAAGACGCTGAGATCATTATCCATGCGTTTGTTACGTCTCGCCTCGACTACTGTAACGTATTATTTTCGGGTCTCCCCATGTCTAGCATTAAAAGATTACAGTTGGTACAAAATGCGGCTGCTCGACTTTTGACAAGAACAAGAAAGTTTGATCACATTACGCCTGTACTGGCTCACCTGCACTGGCTTCCTGTGCACTTAAGATGTGACTTTAAGGTTTTACTACTTACGTATAAAATACTACACGGTCTAGCTCCATCCTATCTTGCCGATTGTATTGTACCATATGTCCCGGCAAGAAATCTGCGTTCAAAGGACTCCGGCTTGTTAGTGATTCCCAAAGCCCAAAAAAAGTCTGCGGGCTATAGAGCGTTTTCCGTTCGGGCTCCAGTACTCTGGAATGCCCTCCCGGTAACAGTTCGAGATGCCACCTCAGTAGAAGCATTTAAGTCTCACCTTAAAACTCATTTGTATACTCTAGCCTTTAAATAGACTCCCTTTTTAGACCAGTTGATCTGCCGTTTCTTTTCTTTTTCTTCTATGTCCCACTCTCCCTTGTGGAGGGGGTCCGGTCCGATCCGGTGGCCATGTACTGCTTGCCTGTGTATCGGCTGGGGACATCTCTGCGATGCTGATCCGCCTCCGCTTGGGATGGTTTCCTGCTGGCTCCGCTGTGAACGGGACTCTCGCTGCTGTGTTGGATCCGCTTTGGACTGGACTCTCGCGACTGTGTTGGATCCATTGTGGATTGAACTTTCACAGTATCATGTTAGACCCGCTCGACATCCATTGCTTTCCTCCTCTCTAAGGTTCTCATAGTCATCATTGTCACCGACGTCCCACTGGGTCATTATTGTCACTGATGTCCCACTGGGTGTGAGTTTTCCTTGCCCTTATGTGGGCCTACCGAGGATGTCGTGGTGGTTTGTGCAGCCCTTTGAGACACTAGTGATTTAGGGCTATATAAGTAAACATTGATTGATTGATTGATTGATTGACAGTAGCTCAGTTACAAATAATGGAAAAGATGGAAAGGACAATGCAGGTATAAAATAGACTAAAATCAATATAAAATACAACATATATCTGTAATATTTACAGTATAGGATATATACTGATATATTAGGTTCCCAGGGTGACTACATTGGTAGTGTGTGAACGTTACGTGTGTGTGCATGCTCACCCATGATAGTGACGTCGTACTCGATCTGGAACAGCGCTTCCTGTCCACACTGAGCCAACACGCTGAGGGCGTCGCTGTGGTTGGCGTTGTGCAGCGGCACGCCGTCCACAGTGAGGAGGCGATCTCCAGGACGCAATGTGCCCTCCCTGCAAACACACACGCACGCACACGCACACACACACACACACACACACTATAATGAGCTGTATTAAAAAGCATGTTTTGCTGTTATTGTACAACTGCACTGCTTCATACTGACAGCTGTTTTCATTATGTCTCTCCACTCCTGCCTTCAGGACTTATGAACTGTGATGGATTTAAAATGTTCCTAGACTGGAGCAATCCCTCAAAAAAAACACGACTTCAGTGACATTCTAGTCATTTTCTCTCCATTTCAAGCCTTCTTCTCATTAAGGTATTTCTGGCCCGCCAAAACTCATAATGGCTTTTTTTTTTTTTTTTTTTTTTTGCCTTGTGAGCTTGCAGTGGAAGTGCGGGCGCTGCTGCAACTGTATGATGCTGCGGATTAAGTTTCCTTCAACTGGCAGATAAATGGGATCTAAAACAGCATGAACGTCTCATTTCCTCTCAACTGACCCACATTTTAGAGGCAATTTTCCTTGCTTAAATTCTCCTTGAGGTGAAACGACTCCACTGCAAAGACTGTAAAGCCTTAGCCACTCCAAAGATACACTATGTTGCCAAAAGTATTTGGCCACCTGCCTGGACTCACATATAAACTTTTGCAGCTATTACAGGTTCAACTCTTCTGGGAAGGCTATCCACAAGGTAGCGAAGTGTGTTTATAGGAAGTTTCGACCATTCTTCCGAAAGCGCATTGGTGAGGCCACACACTGATGTTGGTTGAGAAGGCCTGGCTCTGAGTCTCCTTTCTAATTTATCCCAAAGGTGTTTTAACGGATTCAGGTTAGGACTCTGTGGAGGCCAGTCAAGTTCATCCACTCCAGACTCAGTCTTCCATGTCTTTGTGGACCTTACTTTGTGCTCCGTTGCACAGTCATGTTGGAAGAGGAAGGGGTCCGCTCCAAACTGTTCCCACAAGGTTGGGAGCATGGCATTGTCCAAAATGTTTTGGTATCCTGGAGCATTCAAAGTTAATTTCACTGTAACTAAGGGGCCAAGTCCAACTCCTGGAAAAACAACCTCACACTATAATAGCTCCTCCACCAAATTTCACACATGGCACAATGCAGTCCAAAAAGTACTGTTTCCCTTTCAATGGCCAAACCCAGACTCGTCCATCAGATTGCCAGATGGAAAAGCGTAATTCATCACTCCAGAAAAGGTGTCTCCACTGCTCTAGACTCCGGTGGCGACGTGCTTTACACCACTGCATTTGCATTGGACTTGGTTATGTATGGCTTAGATGCAGCTGATCGGCCATAGAAACCCTATGCAGCTCTCTACTACTGTACGTGTGATAATTGGAAGGTCACTTGAAGTTTGGAGCTCTGTAGCAACTGACTGTGCAGAAAGACTTTGCACTATGCGCTTCAGCATCCGCTGACCCCTCTCTGTCAGTTTACGTGGCCTACCACTTGGTGGCTGAGTTGCTGTTTTTCCCAAACTCTTCCGTTTTATTACAATAAAGTCGACAGTTGACCTCGAAATATTCAGGAGCACAGGTGGCATCCTATGACACTTCCATACTGGAAATCACTGAGCTCCTGAGGGCAGCCCATTCTTTCACAAATGGTTGTAGCCTGAGTGCTTGATTTTATACACCTGTGGCCGGGCCAAGTGATTAGGACACCTGATTCTGATCATTTGGATGGGTGGGCAATTATTTTGGCAATACAGTGTACATGGACCATATGCAAAATTAAAGAACCACGAGGAGCACTGTTACTGTTCCACTACAATCAAGCCATAATACAAATACATACATTGTAAGGGAAAAATACCATGTTGATTTCACAGTAAAAAAATGACAGCTCAATTCCAAAATGTTACAACTAAATCTTTGGTCATTCTTACACCAAAATACTTGAGTTGTTTTACTTTAAAAGCTATGGTCGTTGTGTTCACAGTGCATTATTGTACAATTATGCACTGTCTTACAGTAAAATTCTGACAACTGAGTACAATCTTTTGACTTTTTAACAGACTGCGCTGACTGGTAGATTTTATGGAAGAGAAATGGCAGCAAAGCCGTTAAAATTTGACCGTAAAATGTTTGGTGTTTTTTTTCACCGGATTACTGCAAATTAAAAATCGGAACTATTGAATTCTGCGATGAGGTGGCGACTTGTCCAGGTTGTACACCGCCTTCCGCCCGATTGTGGCTGAGATAGGCGCCAGTGCCCCCGCGACCCCAAAAGGGAATAGGCGGTAGAAATGGATGGATGGATGGATGGAACTATTGAATTTATTCTAGTAAAAGTCTGGTATTGAGCTGCCAGTCTTTTACTGTAAAATAAAAAAATAAAAAAATAAAAAACTGTTGCTCTTACAATTGAAAAATGTTAAAAAGGCACCACGTTTATTTTTAAAGTACAATATTCCAGTATTTTAACTGAAATTATATGAGTTTTTTTCACAATGCACTCTAAAATACAAACAAAAACAACTGTTGGTTTTACGCAACAAAAATAGCAGAAGAGTTGTACCTTAGCATTTCCAAGTTTTTTTTTTACACTAAATTACTGTAGATTGAAAATCAGAACCATTTGAATTTTATTTTTCTAGTAAAATTTTGGCTGACAGACTTCGAGTTTTTTTTTGAAAATTTACAATCTTTTTATTTTTTTTAAGTGTATTATTGTAACATATAGACCGAGAACCTTTTTTTTTTTTTTTACAGCAAAATTCTGGGGACTGATCTACAATTTTTTTTTTTTTACTGCAAATAGTACCGTAAAATCAGTCGCACTTTTTTGTGTTATTTTTAGGGCTGGGCAACTATTAAAAATTGTAATCGAAGTTAATCGCACTTTTTCTCTGATTAATCGCGATTAACTGCATTGTATACGCAAAGCCCAATAATGAATTCAAAAGTAGTGTGTAGTGCACCTTTATTGGAATATTCTCCCACATGAACAAAAGCGCCAAAACATTTGTTGTGCAAACACAATTTAAATCAGTCCTTGTTAAACAGTAGCAGTTAAATAGAATATTTTATGAAAATCAACTCAAAAAATGTAAATACAAACATTTAAGCTTATTACTACCACTGCCAGGGTATTTAAGTTATCCTGTTTGTTATGGAAAATAAATATAATCTACATACAAGTCTCTGAGCCACAATCATAACATCTGAACAGGCAATTTCTGAGGTAACAGCAGAAACATTTTTTTTATCAGGGATCTTATGTTTAAAAAAAATTTGATCAAACATTTTAGGGAATGTTTGATCAAATTATCCGTAGTAGCAATATTAATAATGTTGTGTTTATTCTGCGTAGTGCACTTAAGATAATTATGACCATATCTAGGAATTGATATGATGGGAATTTTCCGATTGTTTGCTTGGTGCTTTGATAAACTGAACGCATCATATACATGGTACTATATTGTGATGTTATGAGCCAGGGAATAAAAGAACTACCCTACCCAGCATGCAACAGGAGTGACGAGCATGCGCGGTAGCCCGGTATATGTTGTGTCGCCATGACGGCATCTTGTATGTTGTGATATGCACGCTCTGAAAGCAAACGTTAAGAACTCAGCCAATACGCCTCGTCTGCATTATTCATAAATAGACAGACAACACATATACTCCGCTGCTTCACAGGCCGCTGGATGTAGCCGGCGAAGTATTCCCATGCTAGCTAGCCGGTCTAGCAAGATTGCGTCATTCAGTCCAAAACGGCCCGATCTATCCACATCCAGAATTGTCTGGCGGTCGTAAGTGATCCCGGAGTGACCACGCTGTAAGCCAGCCGTGAAATTTGCAGAATTGTCCGGTATTTTTGCCAAATGTTCCATCTTTACCAAGAGCCCCTCGACGCTGGGCGACCCCATCTTGTTAAGAAAAGGCGTTAACAAAATAAAAGCATGTAAACAACATACGCAAATGTGCGATAAAATAATTGTCGGCGTTAATAGATTGATGAGTTAACTCATAATTAACACACTAATTTGCCCACCCCTAGTTATTTTATTTTATTTTTTTTACAATGTACATAGACACAAACCACAAAATACTAGTTACTGATCTCTAAATTTGTTTGCGGTGACTCCAGCGGATCTACTGTAAATTGTGTCTTGCAAGTTAAGTAATATTCAATAAGTCACATATTAAATAATCACATCCTCACATAGTTTTCATGACACAGCTGTCCCACTTTCTGACTGAGCCCGCATTTCTTCAGACACAGCAGATTAAAAATAGCTGCTCATTGTTCTAAAGTCGTCTGATTGAAGCCGGATGGAAAAAGCGCAGAAAAGGCTGCTAGAACGTGTTATTTATTATTAGTATAGATTATTATTCACAGCTTTGCCATGTGTTCTGGAGGATGATATAGTTGCAGCCTCTCCCATGTGGTCCTAATTAAAAACACACAGCATGTGGCCTATACCTGTCAGCTGGGCCTCCAGGTCGCACATAGGTGACCACTAGGGGGCGAGACTTGTGCCAGTCTTCGTGGATCCCACCTGGTAGAACAAAATGGTAGTGGAATTAAAACCTTCATTTCGGTTCTGGTGCCTTTCAAAATGTTGTTGCATTGTCTCGTTACCGCGGGTGACGAAGCCAAAGCTGCTGCCTTCTTTGTGCAAACAGATGTCGATCGTCTTGGAGATAACGCCCGAGCTGCTGTCTGGTGCTGCAAGACATCATCATTTAGATCAGCATGGAGGATGTCATCACCTTAACGATAAACCAGCAAGAACTCAGGGTCATTTGTGTTTAGAGGAAATTGATGGTAGGCATACTAACGAGAACAGGTGGAACATGTACAACAGAGTTTTCACAACTAAAATACTTGCTCAGTGGCCTTATAGTTAGTGTCCGCCCTGAGATCAGTAGGTTGTGAGTTCAAACCCCGGTTGAGTCATACCAAAAACTATAACATTGGGATCCATTACCTCCCTGCTTGGCACTCAGCATCAAGGGTCGGAATTGGGGGTTGAATCACCAGAATGATTCCCGAGCACGGCCACCGCTGCTGCTCACTGCTCCCCTCACCTCCCAGGGGGTGGAACAAGTGGATGGGTCAAATGCAGAGGGCAATTTCACCACACCGAGTGTGTGTGTGTGTGACTATCAGTGGTACTTTAACTTTAACTTATATACAGTGGTAGCCCCACTTACAAGTATTTTAAAATATGTGCTCTCTCAGCAGGTTGTTTTTAGTTAATTAGCTACAGTAGTTAGCATAGCAAATGCCACTGTGAACCCCATACAATCCGACCAAAACATCCGGTTTGGACGAGATTAACATAACTTTGCTCTTCTGAGCATTGGAAGGAATAAGGTGACTGTGAAGGACAGTCCTGAGAAGAAGTGGATAATATTCATTTATTTAAAGAAAGAAACAATTTAAAAAATCACTGAACGTGTAGTTGGGGAAGCAGTTGGAGCGAAGCACTGTATCTCTGCAACATACTGAAGCTGGATGAGTTGATAACGCTCGTCAAGAATGTAAACCAAAATCTATACGGCGGTTATTTGTCCATGAAAATTTGGAGAAGCTGCTGATGGTGTGTTTGACAGAGAAGCAGCTGGAAGGAGGGATTGTTTAAGTAAATGCTGTACATCATTAATACATTGCTTCATTAAATTACTGTCGTTGTTTATAGTAATGTAGTCGGATTGTTTTTCATTCAATATTTATTATCTAAAAGTGTTTTTCTTTGTAAAAGACATGTTACCTGTTGAAAATTGTAATGTTTTGAGAGTGTGTACCGATTTAATTGATTTAAATTAATTTTAGTGGGCAACGTTGATTTTAGATTTGTCACAGCACCAATTAAACTCGTCAGCTGAGACACTGTACTACTAATTAATGTTAAAGATGTGTGATGTATTAATAATGTAGTACTGGGCATTACACAGGATTGAATTTGGAGGTAATGCAAGTAAGCTACACCATACTTGCCAACCTTGAGACCTCCGAATTCGGGAAATGGGGGTTGGGGGTGCATATATATATATATATATATATATATATATATATATATATATATATATATATATATATATATATATATATATATATATATATATTAACATGTATATATATATATATATATATATGTATATATATATATATATATGTATACATATACATATATATGTATACATATATATATATATATATATACATATATATATATATATATATATATATATATATATGTATATATATATATATGTAAATAATACATTCATGAATGAGTATATCCGTTCGTCGACCGTGTTCAATGGAGAAGTCGCATCTACAAAATTTGCAGGCAGCATACCCCTTCCTCTTTGAGCTGTCCTGCATGAACTGAAATAATTTTTTCCAATCATTTAGGAACTTGCAAGCGTACTTCTTCTTCTCACTCGTCGTCGCCATGTTTCCTCTTCATTCTTGTGCTTTATCTCTGTTATGTTTTTGGACATGAGTACTTCCCGAAGTTTTGAACCAATGCAGGATGGGAATCCGGATGTTGTGTGTCAGTGTATTAACGGGACAGCTGGAATAAACACACGCTGAGAAATAGCTCCGTGCCTGCCTACTTTATGGGTTATAGATACATCTATGGATAACGGAGACATATATAATAGTCTCCTTTTCAGGTGAGAGAGGACACTAAAGGCACTGCCTTTAAGGCACGCCCCCAATATTGTTGTCCGCGTGGAAATTGGAAAAATGTTTGCCCAGGGAGATTTTTGTGAGGGGCACTGAAATTCGGGAGTCTCCCGGAAAAATCGGGAGGGTTGGCAAGTATGGGCTACACTGTATCTCTTGGATGCCATTCCTTATTTAAAAATAACTAATCCCCACACTTTTTGTACCTAATACCACAAATGTATTTCAAATTCAATCAAGGAACATATATAATTCAAATAAATTAAGTTTATTTAGTGGCTCAATAACATTTCTACTGCTGTGATAAAGTCAGACTTTCTATAGCACTTTTGAGGCCAAAACGATGGTAGCAATACTGTTATATGTCTAAGGTTGTTTGCTCTTAATTGATTAAAAAAACAAAAACACAGTAACAACAGTTGAATTGTAAGATTTGTCACCCCATTACAGCTGTATAATTGTTTCATGGCTTTAAAATTACCCTTAATGGCAACGGACAATAAACAAGTCTGGCAGAAGGGTTAGAGGTCTGCCTCACAATACGAAGGTCCTGCAGTCCTGGGTTCAAATCCAGGCTCGGAATCTTTCTGTGTGGAGTTTGCATGTCCTCCCCGTGAATGCGTGGGTTCCCTCCGGGTACTCCAGCTTCCTCCCACCTCCAAAGACATGCACCTGGGGATAGGTTGATTGGCAACACTAAATTGGCCCTAGTGTGTGAATGTGAGTGTGAATGTTGTCTGTCTATCTGTGTTGGCCCTGCGATGAGGTGGCGACTGGTCCAGGGTGTACCCCGCCTTCCGCCCGATTGTAGCTGAGATAGGCGCCAGCGCCCCCCGCGACCCCGAAAGGGAATAAGCGGTGGAAAATGGATGGGATGGATGGATGGCCATAAAATAGCTTACAGGCCTACTGAAATGAGATTTTCTTATTTAAACGGGGATAACAGGTCCATTCTATGTGTCATACTTGATCATATCGCGATATTGCCATTATTTTGCTAAAAGAATTTAGTAGAGAACATCCACGATAAAGTTTGCAACTGGAGAAAAGCCCTGCCTCTACCAGAAGTCGCAGACAATGATGTCACATGTTGATGGCTCCTCATATATTCACATAGTTTTTAATGGGAGCCTTCAACAAAAACAGCCAGATGAGGTGGTTCGGGCATCTGGTCAGAATGCCACCCGAACGCCTCCCTAGGGAGGTGTTTAGGGCACGTCCAACCGGTAGGAGGCCACGGGGAAGACCCAGGACACGTTGGGAAGACTATGTCTCCCGGCTGGTCTGGGAACGCCTCGGGATCCCCCGGGAAGAGCTAGACGAAGTGGCTGGAGAGAGGGAAGTCTGGGTTTCCCTGCTTAGGCTGTTGCCCCCGCGACCCGACCTCGGATAAGCGGAAGATGATGGATGGATGGATGGAACAAAAACAGCTATTCAGACCGAGAAAACGACAATTTCCCCATTAATTTGAGCGAGAATGAAAGATTTGTGTTTGAGGATATTGATAGCGACGGACTAGAAAAAAAAACAAAAAAGTTAAAAAAAAAAAAACACGATTGCAATCGCGTTGCATTGAGACGGATTCATATGTTTTTAGAGACATTTACTAGGATCATTCTGGGAAATCCCTTATCTTTCTATTGTGTTGCTAGTGTTTTAATGAGTTTAACAGTACCTGATAGTCAGAAGTGTACGTCCACGGCCGGGTGTTGACGTGCAGTATCTCAGGGAAGTCGACGGCAGCTGTACGGGAGGCACAAGCTCAGCTGATATCCGGTATGTGGCGACTTTTTAACCACAATTTTCTCACCGAAACCTGCTAGTTGACATGTAGTCGGGATTCATGTTCGCTTGACCACTGTGATCCATAGTAAAGTTTCACATCCGTGAATTTTAAACAAGGAATCACCGTGTGTTTGTGTGGCTAAAGGCTAAAGCTTCCCAACTCTGTCTTTTTACTGTGACTTCTCCAATATTAATTGAACAAATTGCAAAAGATTCAGCAACACAGATGTCCAAAATACTGTGTAATTATGCCGTTAAAGCAGACGACTTTTAGATGTGTGTGTATGCAGCGCTCATATTGATAACAGCCCGTGACGTCACGCGTACACGTCATCATTACGCGACGTTTTCAAGAAAAAAGTCCCGGGAAATTTAAAATTGCAATTTAGTAAACTAAAAAGGCCGTATTGGCATGTGTTGCAATGTTAATTTTTCATCATTGATATATAAACTGTCAGACTGCGTGGTGGGTAGTAGTGGGTTTCAGTAGGCCTTTACAGTACTGACACACTGCCATATTAGTGAAGCTACTATATCCCTTGACAGTCACCTGACCAGGTATGGAAAATGACTCATTATTGTACCGAAAGGTGAAATTTGCCGTATTTTGAGGAAAATACTTTATTCAAATGGTTGTCACCCAGGTATGAGTATGGAGGTGATGCAAGTAAACATGGTTCACTGTGTCTACTCTAGGACATGCGAAACATGTTCCTTATTTAAATCAATCAATGAAAGTTTATTTACATAGCCCTTAACCACCAATGTCTTAAAGGGCTGGACAAACCACAAAGACAACCCCGGCTCTGATCCCACATCAGGGCAAGAAAAAAACTATTATTTCTCGTAAGTACGGTAAATAACGTGAGAGTCCAGTACAAAGGGAGGCCGGCAGGGGAGTCTTGTATGAAGACAAGTCAGTTTGGAAATAATTCTAACGGGCAACTCTAAATTGGCCCTAGTGTGCCCGAGTTCGGAGATCTCAAGGTTGGCAAGTATGCAAAAGGATATGAATGAGAAGACATAACTAACGTTTTTGATATACTTTCCAGCTTACCCGACACATTGCTATTTTGGGAAAGCTATAACCCACAATGGTCATATGACCAGTGTTGCATGATAGGACATGACTGTGGGGGGGTCGCGTGGCTTGCAGACCTGCAGCGAAGCGGGGTCTGCCAGGACCTGCTTCCAGATCAGCGACAGGTGCGTAGATGACCCACCTGGGAGTGTTTATCTGATCACCTGTCGCTCTGTTAAAGGCAGCAACCGGGAAGGAGAGGGGAGAGTTGTTGATGGTGGAGAGCGAAGACGAGCACGAGCGAGAGCGAGACAGAGACAAGAACATATAGCAACCCAAAGAACATTTACTGATGAACGAGGCTGTCATATCTGTCGTTGGTGGTCTGAAGAACCCGGAGGAGCAACACCTCCACAATGACAAATTATCTCACTGGAAGCTAGAATTCGTCATATTTTGAGGAAAATCACTGTACATACCCATACCCAAATTGTTCTCTTGTGTTAAAATTGTTAAATGGTTCTCCTTTTTAGCTAGCAGTAGCAGGGGTGAGTAACTGAATGAGTTGACAGAGACAAAGGTCTGTTGTACTGGAAGCTAAATTTTGAGGAGAATCAACATACATACCCAGTTTGATGTTGCAAATGCAGTTAGTGTAACAGTTTCATAATTTGTGACATGTTAAATGGTTTTCCCTTTTAGCTAGCGGTAGCAGGGGTGAGTAAGTGAATGAGTTGACAAGAGATGACTTGTTAATGACGAGCAGATTTCTAACCTGTAGGGGGCAGTTCGTATTCCACCTCCAGCAGGACCCGTTCCCCGACGTTCTTCAGTAAGCTGATGATTTCTTCGTGTCGTAGTTTGGTCAGATTGATGCCGTTCACAGACTTTATGTAGTCACCAACGTTTAGCTGGTCACTCCTACTCATCAAAAATAAAAATTTAAAAACACCGAAAAAACAATTGCTGTTTAAGTGACAAATACTTCTCTCAGACTCACCGGGCAGCAAGACCTCCGGGTCGCAGGTTTGATACCCGCGGTTTCCCATCTTTGTCGGTTCCTCCTGAAATGGTGAGGCCCAACGTGCTGCCCTCTTTCTTCACCAGCTCTACCATGGTCACACCCCTCAGCGCTTCTAAGCAAAACACACAAACACAAACACACACACACACACACACACACACACACACACACACACAAACGCCACATGATAAGCGATTAACAAACTCATTCGCCAGGCCTGTTCACAGTCAGTCGAGGCAGCCCTGGGCTGGAAGCTGTTTATTTCATTTGCGTTTTGTCTTTTACATCCTAGCAGACAAAAATATGACGATAACTAGTCAAAACAAAGGCAGGTTGATTAAGACAATTAAAGGCCTACTGAAACCCACTACTACCGACCACGTAGTCTGATAGCTTATATATCAATGATGAAATATTAACATTGCAACACATGCCAATACGGCCTTTTTAGTTTACTAAATTGCAATTTTAAATTTCCCGTGAGTTTCTTGTTGACAACGTCACGGAATGATGACGTATACGTGTGACGTCACAGACTGTGAGGAAATATTAGGGCTGCGCACACACACGGCTAAAAGTCGTCTGCTTTAACCGCATAATTATACAGTTTTCTGGACATCTGTGTTGCTGAATCTTTTGCAATTTGTTCATTTAATAATGGAGACTATAAAGAAGAATGCTGTTAGTGGAAAGCGGTGGATTCCAGCTGTCTTTAGCACCGAGACCCAGCCGGCGTTTCTTTGTTTGTTGTGAAAGCAGAGCGGTCAAGCGAACATGTTTTCTCTACGTCAACCAGCATGTTTTTGGATGGGGAAATTATGATATATATTTTACCGAAGACATCCGTGGATTATTTGTCGTTCTGCAGCAGCTGTGAGCTTGGCTCCTCGGCTTCTCTCTGAGACACAGTGTGTTCAACGCAGCCATCCGACCTCAAGGTATGTCTTTACAATCTTTACTTTACAATCTTTAAAATCTCACTAAAACACCATTAATACAATAAGCAGATAAGGGATCTTCCAGATTTATCCTAGTACATGTGTCTAATTACATCTGAAACGCTCACACTGCCGTTGCCCGGAGCCGTCGCTTTTTAAAATTTTTTAAATTTTTTTATCTAGTCCGTCGCTATCAATATCCTCAAACACGAATCTTTCATCCTCGCTCCAATTAATGGGGAAATTGTCGCTTTCTCGGTCAGAATCGCTCGCACTGCTGGCGTCCATGATTGTAATCAAAGGGTGGATGTGAGGAGTCCGACAATCTGTGACGTCACGCGCACTACTTCCGGTGAAAGGCAGGGCTTTTTTAAGAGCGACCAAAAGTTGAGAACTTTAACGTTGATTTTCTCTACTAAATCCTCTCAGCAAAAATATGGCAATATCGCGAAATGATCAAGTATGACACATAGAATGGACCTGCTATCCCCGTTTAAGTAAGAAAATCTCATTTCAGTAGGCCTTTAACTGACATTTTAGTTAACGTATAAAAACATGATGAAAATGTTGACAAAAACAAAATCTAATCATGTTTGATATCATTTTGTAGATGGGTAGGACAATTTGGGAATATAACCAATCATAGCTCTTTTACAGCACAATTATGACTGAGCCCCAGGGAGTTAGTTATAAAAAGGAGAGCCAATGAGATGTTTTTCCTTGTGAGATAAGGACATTTGATTTCTCACCTTCAAAACAATATATATATACATATATATATATATATATATATATATATATATATATATGTATATATATATATATATATATATATATATATATATATATATATATATATATATATATGTATATATATATATATATATATATATATATATATATATATATACATATATATATATACGGCGTGGCGCAGTGGGAGAGTGGCCGTGCGCAACCCGAGGGGCCCTGGTTCAAATCCCACCTAGTACCAACCTCGTCACGTCCGTTGTGTCCTGAGCAAGACACTTCACCCTTGCTACTGATGGGTGCTGGTTGGCGCCTTGCATGGCAGCTCCCTCCATCAGTGTGTGAATGTGTGTGTGAATGGGTAAATGTGGAAGTAGTGTCAAAGCGCTTTGAGTACCTTGAAGGTAGAAAAGCGCTATACAAGTACAACCCATTTATCATTTATTTATTTATATATATACATATATATATGTATATATATATATATATATATATATATATATATATATATATATATATATATATATATATATAATATATATATATATATGTATATAGATATATATTTATATATATATATATATATTATGTATGTATATATATATATATATATACATATATATATATATATATATGTATATATATATATATATATATATATATATATATATATATATATATTTATATATATACATATATTGTTGTCTGTCTATCTGTGTTGGCCCTGTGATGAGGTAGCGACTTGTCCAGGGTGTACTCAGCCTTCCATCTGAATGCAGCTGAGAGAGGCCCTGGCACCCCCTGCAACCCCAAAAGGGACAAGCGGTAGTTAATGGATGGATGGATGGATGGATGGATGTATATATATATATATATATATATATCCATCCATCCATCCAATTTCTTCCGCTTATCTGAGGTCGGGTCGCGGGGGCAACAGCCTAAGCAGAGAAACCCAGACTTCCCTCTCCCCAGCCACTTCGTCTAGCTCTTCCCGGGGGATCCTGAGGCATTCCCAGGCCAGCCGGGAGACATAGTCTTCCCAACGTGTCCTGGGTCTTCCCCGTGGCCTCCTACCGGTTGGACGTGCCCTAAACACCTCCCTAGGGAGGCGTTCGGGTGTCATCCTGACCAGATGCCCGAACCACCTCATCTGGCTCCTCTCGATGTGAAGGAGCAGCGGCTTTACTTTGAGTTCCTCCCGGATGGCAGAGCTTCTCACCCTATCTCTAAGGGAGAGCCCCGCCACACGGCGGAGGAAACTCATTTCGGCCGCTTGTACCCGTGATCTTATCTTTTCGGTCATGACCCAAAGCTCATGACCATAGGTGAGGATGGGAACGTATATCGACCGGTAAATTGAGAGCTTTGCCTTCCGGCTCAGCTCCTTCTTCACCACAACGGATCGGTACAACGTCCGCATTACTGAAGACGCCGCACCGATCCGCCTGTCGATCTCACGATCCACTCTTCCCTCTTCCCCCACTCGTGAACAAGACTCCTAGGTATATGTATATATATATATATATATATATATATAAATATATATATATATATATATGTATATATATATATACACAGTACAGGCCAAAAGTTTGGACACACCTTCTCATTCAAAACGTTTTCTTTATTTTCATGACTATTTAGATTGTAGACTGTCACTGAAGGCATTAAAACTATGAATAAACACATGTGGAGTTATGTACTTAACAAGAAAAGACGAAATAACTGAAAACAGTGTTTGTATTCTCGTTTCTTCAAAATAGCCACCCTTTGCTTTGTTTAATGTTTTGCACACTCTTGGCATTCTCATGATGAGCTTCAAGAGGTAGTTATCCGAAAGGGGTTTCACTTCACGGGTGTCATCGTTGTGATGCCTTCATTGACAATTTACAATGTTAATAGTTTTGAAAATGAAGAAAACACATTGAATTTTGTCCTATACTGGAAATATATAAAGATTTAAATATATATATTATAGGCATCCGTCCGTCTGTAGTGACAATGGGTTGCGCCTTGGGGAGTTAATTCTTTCTTGCAGCGGCGGCTTTGGCTATACAGCCCCACTCTGGAGTGACAATCTCTGGTGCAGTTGGTGCAGACATATTGGGTGGGTTCTGACACAGGAGCAGGTCTCGCGTCACGGAGTTTCCGCTTTAGTCTCCTCGCCTGCAACAGGGAGATGTGCTTCTCCTCGGCAAGGCGGGTTCCTGTGGCAGCAACAGTCTGCCTCCAAACGTCGCAATCTTTTGCAGCTTCCTCCCAGTTGTTGTGGTCAATGTCTGCCAGTTTCATGTCACATTTGCACATGTCCTTGAAACGCAGTCCAGGGCGACCAAGGGTTCTGGAGCCTGTTGACAATTCGCCGTACAGGACAGATCTGGGGAGCCGGCTGGGGTGCATTCTGTGGACATGGCCAAGCCATCTCAGTCGGCGTTGGCTGAGCATGGTGAACAGGCTGGTGGAGTGAGCACGATGTAGGACTTCCATCTTGGGAACTTTGTCCTGCCATGAGATTCCCAGGATGCGGCGAAGACAGCGCAGGTGGAAGCTGTTTAGCTGTTTCTCATGTCTGGTGTAGGTGGTCCAGGCCTCACTGCCATACATCAGTGTGCTAATGACGCAGGCTTGGTAGACCTGGAGTTTAGCGCGCGTGGATAGCTGGTTGTTCGACCATACTCTTTTGAACAGCCTGGCCATCACTGTGGCGGCTCTCGCAATCCGGATGACACGTCACTGGACAAGTCACTGGAGATTGCGGATCCAAGGTATGTAAAGGTGTTGACACATTCCAGAGTCTGATTGTCGACGGAGCTGGAGAGTAGTATTGCAGCATCTTGGCCCATGAAATTGGTCTTCTTTGGATTGATGGTGAGACCAAACTATTTACAGGCAGATGAAAGCCTGTCCATCAGCCGCTGAAGCCCGGACTCGGTGTGGGATGCTAGAGCTGCATCATCAGCAAAAAGCATTTTACTCAGGAGGACATTGGTCCCCTTGGTGTTGGAGCGCAAACGGGCAAGGTTGAAAAGTTTCCCATCAGCCTCTTGTGTAGGAGAACACCTTCAGAACATGTGCCGAAAGCAGTATACAGAACGAGGGAGAAGAAAATTCCAAAGAGAGTTGGCGCAAGAACACAGCCCTGTTTTACGCCGCTGCAGATTGGAAAGGCCTCTGATGTTCCACCTTCCCAACAGACGGAACCCTGTGTGTTTTCGTGGAATGATCTTATGACGGCGAGGAGTTTTGGGGAGCAGCAGATCTTTGCAAGCAGCTTGAAGAGACCATCTCTGCTGGGGGACGGCGTGGCGAAGTTGGTAGAGTGGCCGTGCCAGCAATCTGAGGGTTACTGGTTCAATCCCCACCTTCTACCATCCTAATCACGTCCGTTGTGTCTTTGGGCAAGTCACTTCACCCTTGCTCCTGATGGGTCCTGGTTAGCGCCTTGCATGGCAGCTCCCGCCATCAGTGTGCGAATGGTTGAATGTGGGAATACTGTCAAAGCACTTTGGGCTCCTTAAAAAGGGGTATAAAAGCGCTATACAAGTACAACCATCGACCATTTTTTTATTTTTACTCACAAGGTCAAATGCTTTAGTGAGATTGACGAAGGCAAGATATAAGGGTCTCCTCTGTTCCCGGCACTTCTCCTGAAGCTGCCGAAGGGTGAAAATCATGTCCACTGTGGATCTTGCTGCCATAAAGCCACATTGTGACTCAGGGTAGACACGTTCTGCAAGGAGGTGGAGTCTAGCAAGGGCGACACAAGCGAAGACTTTCCCCACAATGTTAAGCAGGGAGATGCCGCGGTAATTATTACAGTCACTATGGTCTCCCTTGTTCTTATACAGTGTGACAATCTTGGAGTCACGCAGATCCTGCGAGATGGCTCCATCTTTCCAACAGAGGCAGAGGAGATCGTGAAGGTGCGGCAGTAACGAAGGTTTCCCAAATTTTATGACATCAGGTGTTATCCCGTCCGCACCTGGTGCCTTGCCGCATGCAAGGTTGTCAATAGCTTTGCTGAGCTCTTCCTGCGTGGGTTCCTTGTCGAGCTCCATCATAACAGGCAGGTTTGTAACTCCATTCAGACCCGCCTCTGACACAATGCTCTCAGTGGCATATAACTCCGTATAGTGTTCGGCCCATCTTCCCATCTGCTTGTTGCTGTCAGTGATCACTTCACCAGACTTGGCATTCAGTGGTGCTGTTTTCTTGATGGACCAATGTTTTCTTTGTCCACTCATACATGCCCCTGATATTTCCCGTGTCTGAGGCCCTTTGTATGTTTGAGGAGAGCTCGAGCCAGTTGTTGTTGGCACAGCAACGTGCCATTCGCTGGGCTTCGCTATTGGCCTTTCTTGAGGCGTCAAGGTTCCTCTGTGAGGGGTTTCTCTTGTGCTTGAGGAAAGCGGTACGCTTTGCCTCTATAACTGGCTCCATCACAGCAGCACTAGCCTCAAACCAGTCTGCATTTCTTCTCGTTCTCTTCCCATATGTTGCAATGGCTTGGTCGTAGATGGTATCACGCAAGCAATTCCATTCGTCCACAGCACTTTGCCTGATTGATGGTCCATAGAGTGCTTGGTCAAGGGAGGTGAGGAAGCGTTGTGTGACAGCCGGATTGGTATAACGGCTGGCATTGATGTGTGGACGGGCCTTCTGCTTGGTGTGATAGATTTGTTTTGTTCGAAGCTTGACCTTGCTGAGGACAAGTGAATGGTCCGTCTCGCAGTCAGCACTGTGAAACGTCCTTGTGAGAAGCACGCTGTTAAGGGCCTCTCGCCTCGTGATGATGAGGTTGATTTGGTGCCAATGTTTAGAGCTGGGGTGTCTCCAAGATACCCGGTGCAGAGGCTTAGTCTGGAAGAAGGTGTTTGTGATGCAGAGCTTGTGGTAGCAGCACAGCTCTAGCAGACGTTGTACATTTTCGTTCAAACTCCCCAATCCAAAGTGACCAAGGCAGTCTGGCCAGGATTTTTGGTCAGCAGTACCCTGGCATTGAAGTCTCCCAGAAGGAGCAGATGCTCATTTTTCGGGATTGTGTTGACAGCCGCGTCGAGCTCCTAATAGAACTTGTCTTTTGACTCTGGTGGTGAGTAGAGGGTCGGGGTATAAGCACACAACAGGTTTGTTGGTCCGCTGCTGGTAAAAAGGCGGATTACATGGATCCACTCAGACCCTCCTGTCGGTGGGTCCATCATGGTAAGCAGAGTGTTATTCACTGCAAATCCCACACCATATTCCGGGGATTTCTCTGCACTCTATTCCTGCCGGAAGAAAGTATAGTGTTTTTCCTTCAGAGAGCCAAAGTCAGCAAGACGTGTCTCTTGGAGCGCAGCAATGTAGACTGTGGAGAGACGGAGCCGAGGAGCCGACAGCAGGGGCGGACAAATGCCGGTCCTACCCGCAATGGCGGCCAGGAGGCGGGGCGTGCGGCGGAGAGAGGAGGCGGGACGCACTCAGAGCGACGCTCCAGCCAGCCAAGTCAGGTGCGTTCACCACACACCTGCGCTCAATCTGCTCATCTGTTGTTGCAGCACAAAAGAGGAGAAGGAGGAACGAGCGAGGAGGAGTAGGCGAGGACACGACGGCAAACCGACAACGAGCACGACGATCAAGAGAGAGAGAGTGAGATGACGACCCCCCGCAATGGACGCAAACGCCGGACGCCGAAAGGCGTGCAGCGGCGGCAAGCAGGAAGAGCCCACGCGCTGAAAAGTGACGCGATCGGATGGCCAGACGTAGACAGGTTTATTGAAATAATAAACACCAGTCAAACCTGCTATGATGCGTCCTGTGTCCAGTGTCACGGCAACCCACACGGGGACGGCGTCTGGGAGTCCGCCACATAGACATTAAGTCGGTGGAGCTCACGGTCAATGATAGCTGTCTTGTGCGAGTCACCAATGAGATGTAGACTGTCCAAGAGCCCTGTGCGCATTGTTCTGACATTCCAGCTTGATACTCGAAGAGCTGGTATCTTTGTTTTCTTCCTCACAGTTTTCGCTTTTTTTCTGATCATCTTTGGTGCAATTGTTGACGTTTGCTAGTCGTGCTTTACCCTATTCCTCGCCAGGATGATGCCGGCTCTGGCGGGTTGGCACCTAATTGACCGGGGGCTGCTCGGCTTGAGGCGGGCGGTGGCCAATCATTAGTCAATGATTCCTCCTCAAGAAGGGTAGAAATACAACAACACACACACACACACACACACACACACTTACACACACGCACGACCCACCTTGTCAAAATCTCCTCAAACGTGTTCCAATTTTCTCTGCTAGGTTTTTGCTGGTGTGTGCTGTATATTTGTCCTAATTTTCATGCTTGTATTATTTTAAGATGAAACAGTGTAAGAATAAAGCCCATTCATGCGCTGAGGCATAATGACGTAGTTCAGACATAAGGAGTGAGTGTGTGAGAGTGTGTTTGGCTTGTTGGCCTTGGTCAAGGTCTGTGCTCTATTGAGTACTATAGTGCTTTACAAACTCACATCAATGGCACGTTCCTTGCTGATGCTTATATGCCCTCAAAGGATGTCAGTGTAGGTAAAAAGTGAAGAGATAACAACCCCCAACACACACACACACACATACAAGCAGAGGCACGCACAGGTGAGATAGATCTTTGCTGTGATAGATTTGGTAGATTTGCTAAATCTCTCAGGCGACACTCAGGATCAGTTCTCTGTCTCTCACACACACAAACACACGCATGCACGCACTCACACACACAAACAAACACACACACACACATGCACGCACATCCATACACAAACACACACTAATGACTCACTCTGTATGTTGTATTTGCAAAAAATTGGGGTGAACCTGTTGGGAGTTTTAAACTGGCAGCACATGAGACACAACATGCGCACAAGTGGGGTAGGGGACGGCGTGACGAAGTTGGTAGAGTGGCTGTGCCAGCAATCTGAGGGTTACTGGTTCAATCCCCACCTTCTACCATCCTAGTCACGTCCGTTGTGTCCTTGGGCAAGACACTTCACCCTTGCTCCTGATGGGTCCTGGTGAGCGCCTTGCATGGCAGCTCCCGCCGTCAGTGTGTGAATGTGTGTGTGAATGGGTGAATGTGGAAATACTGTCAAAGCGCTTTGGGCTCCTTTAAAAGGGGTAAAAAAGCGTTATACAAGTACAAACTATTCACCAAGTGTGTTGAAATCTTCCAGAAGCTTTTGCGAGTACGGCGGAAATATGGAAATATAAAAAGAAAATATTAACCACTTATACAAACATCAATGTTACCTAAATTGTAATTAAAACTGCACATATTTGTATTCTTATTTTACTACAATAAACCAAGGACCCACCATGATTGCTCAAAACATATATATATATATATATATATATAACTCGCTATAATTCACATAATATAATATGTTACATTGTATATAAAATGTCAAATGTCATTTATAGTGTGTTATGTTGTGTATAAAGTGCCATTACAAGTGTGTGTATCATAGTGTAGTGTGTTACCATGTTTATTATACTGTGTCATATGTGTTATGTTGTGTATAACATGTCAATATGTGTTACAGTGTGTTACCATGTGTATTATACTGTATCATGATGTGTTATAGTGTGTTATTTGTGTATAACATTCTAAAAAGTGTGTGTTACCATGTGTATGATACTATATCATGATGCTTCATAACGTGTATTACAGTGTGTTATGTTATGTGTAAAATGCCATAAAATGTATTATAGGGTGTTACGTTGTGTATAACATGTCATAAATGGGTATTATGGTGTAATGGTGTGTATAATATGCCATGATGTGTATTAAAGTGTGTTAAGTTGTGAATGTGTTGTGTTGTGTTACGTGTATAAAATGTTGTGACTTGTATTTTAGTGTGTTATGTTGTGTAAAATGTTTATGATATGTCAAATTGTGAATTACAATGTTCATTATACTATTTCAAGATGTGTTTATAGCATGTTATGTTGTGTATAATGTGCCATTCCAAGTGTGTGTTTGATAGTGTAGTGTGTTACCATGTGTATTATAATGTGTTATGTTGAGTACAAAATGCCAACATGTGTTATAGTGTGTTACCATATGTATTGTACTGTGTTATAGTGTGTAATGTTGTGTATAACATTCCAAAATGTGTAATATAGTATGCTATCATGTGTATGATACTATATCATGATGCGTCATAATGTGTATAAGTGTGTTATGTTGTGTATAATGTGCCATTCCAGGTGTGTGTATCATAGTATCATGTGTTACCATGTGTATTACACTGTGTCATGTAATTTGTTATGTTGTGTATAACATGTCATTATGTGTTATAGTGGGTTATACTTTGTATTACATTGTATCATGGTGTATTATACTGTGTTATTTTGGGTATAACATTCCAAAATGTGCAATATAGTATGTCACCACGTGTATGATGCGTCATATTGTGTATTCAAGTGTGTTATGTTGTGTTTAAAACACCATGGTATGTATTATAGGGTGTTAGGTTGTGTACAACATGTCATCATGTGTATTATGGTGTAATGTTGTGTATTATATGTCATGATGTGTATTAAAGTGTGTTAAGTTGTGAATGTAATGTGTGTCGTGTATATAAAATGTTGTGCCGTGTATAATAGTGTGTTGTGTAAAAAGTGTATAATATATCAGATTGAGTGTTACAATGTGCATTATACTATTTCAAAATTTGTATTATAGCGTGTTATGTTGTGTATGATGTGTACAAACCCCGTTTCCATATGAGTTGGGAAATTGTGTTAAATGTAACTATAAACGGCATACAATGATTTGCAAATTATTTTCAAACCATATTCAGTTGAATGTACAACAAAGACAAGATATTTGATGTTCCAACTCATAAACTTTATTTTTTTTTGCAAATAATAATTAGAATTTCATGGCTGCAACGCGTGCCCAAGTAGTTGGGAAAGGGCATGTTCACCACTGTGTTACATCACCTTTTCTTTTAACAACACGCAATAAACGTTTGGGAACTGAGGAAACTAATTGTTGAAGCTTTGAAAGTGGAATTCTTTCCCATACTTGTTTTATGTAGAGCTTCAGTCGTTCAACAGTCCGGGGTCTCCGCTGTCGTATTTTACACTTCATAATGCGCCACAAATTTTAGATGGGAGACAGGTCAGGACTGCAGGCGGGCCAGGAAAGTACCCGCACTCTTTTTTTACAAAGCCACACTGTTGCGACACTTGTCTTGCTGAAATAAGCAGGGGCGCCCATGATAACATTGCTTGGATGACAACATATGTGGCTCCAAAACCTGTATGTACCTTTCAGCATTAATGGTGCCTTCACAGATGTGTAAGTTACCCATGCCTTGGGCACTAATACACCCCCATACCATCACAGATGCTGGCTTTTGAACTTTGCGCCTATAAGAATCCGAATAGTTATTTTGCTCTTTGTTCTGGAGGACATCACGTCCTCTGTTTCCAAATATAATTTGAAAATGTGGACTCGTCAGGCCACAAAACACCTTTCCACTTTGCATCAGTCCATCTTAGGTGAGCTTGGGCACAGCCAAGCCGGCGGCGTTTCAGGATATTGTTGATAAACGGGTTTTGCCTTGCATAGTACAGTTTTAACTTGCACTTACAGATGTAGCGACCAACTGTAGTTACTGACAGTGGTTTTATGAAGTGTTCCTGACCCCATGTGGTGATATCCTTTACACACTGATGTCGGTTTTTGATGCAGTACCGCCTGAGGGAACAAAAGTCTGTGATATCATCGCTTACGTGCAGTGATTTCTCCAGATTCTCTGAACTTTTTGATGATTTTACGGGCCATAGATGGTAAAATCCCTAAATTTCTTGCAATAGCTCGTTGAGAAATGTTGTTCTAAAGCTGTTCGGAAATTTGCTTACAAAGTGGTGACCCTCGTCCCATCCTTGTTTGTGAATTACTTAGCATTTGATGGAAGCTGCTTTTATACCTATTCATGGCACCCAACTGTTACCAATTAGTCTGCACACCTGTGGGATGTTCCATATAAGTGTTTGATGAGCATTCCTCAACTTTATCAGTATTTATTACCACTTTTCCCAACTTTTTTGTTACGTGTTGCTGGCATCAAATTCTAAAGTTAATGAATTATTTGCAAAACAAAAAAAAAATTATCAGTTTGAACATCAAATATGTTGTCTTTGTAGCATATTCAACTGAATATGGGTTGAAAATGATTTGCAAATCATTGTATTCCGTTTATATTTACATATTGAAACGGGTTCGTATTATAATGCCTTACTATGTGTAATATGCTGTGTCTATATACCAGAGGTGGGACCAAGTCATTGTTTTGCAAGTCACAAGTAAGTCTCAAGTCTTTGCCCTCAAGTCTCGAGTCAAGTCCCAAGTCAAGACAGCCAAGTCTCAAGTCAAGTCCAAGTCAAAACTGAAAAGTCTCAAGTCAAGTCCCAAGTCCTGCATTTTGAGTTTCGAGTCATTTCAAGTCATTTTAACCACAGACTATTATATTTACACAGATTGTGTATGTTTTTAAAACGCTGTATGTATTTATTATAAAATAAAATATTGCTGACATTGCACTTCATAATAGCACTATTAACCAGTTATTTTAAACATGTAACTCATTCCTTTAAAGAATAAACACATTTGAAAAAACAAGTGCAACTGTAATTATTTGCACAAAAGTGTTATCATTGTATTTCGATGGCAAATTGCATTGGAACTAGTTCCACAGCAGTTTCCATCCTGTTTTTACATTATCTCATTGATCTCATCTCATACCGTATGTGTTTTAAAGTGTGTGTACACATGAAAACCATAAATACATGAACATAACAATGAACAGAGTTGTACTTTTTAGATGTCAGGGCCCTATGGAATTTGTACACATATTCTTAATATAGTATACATTTTAACTGACCTTTATTTGACTATGTTTGTCTTTTTGTAGGTGGCTAAAATATGTTGTGATGCTGACCGCCGTCTAACGTTACGTTACTGTGTGTGATACATTCACGAACGTAACATTATGTGTAGGTACCTCATGCAGCCCTGCTTAAAAAAAATCACTTGACAAAAAGTATGAATAAGCTAGCTAGCTGCAGTGGACGCAACAGATTATAGTGTCTGCAATGACTTATAACCATAGACATATTATAAGTAGACCCAGCATTGGCTGCTGTGACGCGAGGAATTTGGCCACCATCTTGAAGTGGTGATGAGGAGCTGGCGAGCAGCCTAAACCGACAGTTGAGAGGTAGAAAACAAATATGCCGAGCTGGAGTTCAGCGTTTGACTGCTCAAATGAGCGGACTGTTGAAAATAGGAATCGGGTGATTACTTTTCACAAGTAAGATTTAACGTTAACATACTATTGGTAGTATTTTGTGAAAATAATATTATCACAGAGTTGTGAAGGAGCGAAGATCTTCAATATTTGTATGTGAAAATCACAAAGAAATCTTCTGGAGGAGGATGACCCCTCTACTGGTATTTGGTTTACAAACTTTCAGCCACACCTAAAACAAAATTCACCAGCCAACACTGATTATGATGCATTCATCATTTTAGGCAAAACATAAGACAATACTCTCTTAACAGTATAATTGTAACCAGGAATAAGTCTTCAAGTAACAATATTCAAATACTAACATTGTTGGGTAAAACAGACTTTGGTTTTATTCTGAATCCAGTGAAACAGATTGGTGGCTTTAGCTGACATAAAGACTTTCAGGCTTTTATATACGTTTAAGTATTTGGCAGACACTTTTATCCAAAGCAACGTACGTGAAAAATACATATAAAACAATCATTGTAAACAAGATTGTTTAGGGGAAGAATGAAATACAAAATATCAATACAAAGTGTCAAGACAGAATAAACCCTCAGCTGTTGCAGCAACAGAGATAAAGTCTATTGGTCCATAAGATATATAGATATCTAATATATTCATACATTGTTTATGTAGGATATACACATGTATATATAACCTAATCATATTGTTTCTTGAACTTAAAAATAGCTGACCGTTTTTTTCCCCCTTCTCTGGGATTATTATTCCCAGTTTTGATCTTGGACGTCTGGTCACTTATAGCATATAAGAATATTCTATTACTGTTAAGCAAACTATGAACACGCCAAAACATGTGTCCTTTATCGTAGTTACACGTATGACAAAAAAGCGCGTGAAAATCAGTGGTATTCAGTGAGATAAAATGCGCTGACAGTTCATAGCTCCTGCCAAATGAATTGCACTGAGTGGAGTTGATCACCACTCCAAGATGGCGGCCAAGCGTCTCGTCTCCTCAGCGCCACTAATGGTCAATGCTGCGTCTACTTATAAGATGTCTATGGTTCTAACGTTAGCAGTGAGTTTACAGCCTCACGATTTAACTATACAGCCAATAAAAGTTACGTTACTCAGCCAATAAACATTAGCTTACATTCAAAACTTACCCTTCATTGTGCATCTTCAAATGTCGAACGAAGTTGGAAGTTGTTGCGTCTCCATCTATAATCTTCCAACCACATGTTTTGCATACGGAAATTTGTTATTTGTTGACCAAGTCGTTGTTTTAATACCCGAACAAAACTATTTTGGCATCATTTTTCCTCACTGGCGCTTTTGTTTAAGAGCTCTTCTTCGTTGGTTTTTCTGCAATTTGATTGGATGAATGCTCTGTGACGAAAATAACGTGAATGTAATTTGATTGGCTGTTGTTCTGACAGGTAGCGCGCACAATGTCATCGCACACTTGTACACGATGGAAGATACGGAGCGCTCCTGAATAACTTTTATAATCGTTGGGTTTGGGGGAAAGTAGCAAGTCATGTCAAGTCTAAAGGCTCAAGTCCAAGTCAAGTCACAAGTCATAGATGTTAAAGTCTAAGTCGAGTCGCAAGTCTTTTCACATTTTGTCAAGTCGGGTCTAAAGTCATCAAATTCATGACTCCAGTCTGACTCGAGTCCAAGTCATGTGACTCGTGTTCACACCTCTGCTATATACTACTTTGTCATGTTATGTTGTGTGCTAAAGAAGTGTGTTATGTTACGTGTTAGACAAAAGCCGAAGACAGGAGTGTGGAAGTGATGCATGCCTGGTATGCTGTGTCTCCTGGACGCCATGTTGTGTTCTGGTCCAGAGACATCCTTCGTTTTTCCATACGGTCCATCATCTGAAAGGAAAGAGAAGATAAATTAATATGTAACGGTATATCCTTTAAAGGAATATTTACAAAAATATCTGGGAGCTGTTATGATCTGCGGTGATGCATTAAATTAACCAGCTCATGACCCTCCGACTTCTTCCTTCCTGTCATCCATTGAAGATTTGTATTGTTTTGTGTCAGCCATACTTGATGATGACTGCACACATTCACGACGAGTGTGTCGCCGTCTCTGACTGCTGCGACACTCGCTGAGGCTGCGGATGTTATCGCGGCTCCGCTGGGAGGAGAGGATGTGTCCTACTTTATCACCGCCGCTCCGTTGGAGGGGGCGGGGGGACGTTTAACCATTCATTTGTCTCGGCGACTAAACAATACTCCTGGTTATTTATTTAATTCTCCTATTGAAAGAATTAAAGCAGCTAATACGCGTTATAATGTGTAGAGCAGTGTTTTTAACCTTTCTTGAGTCAAGGCAAATTTATTTTTGTTGAAAAAAATCCAGAGGCACACCACCAGCAGAAATCATTTAAAAAAAACGAAATTCAGTTGACAGTAAAAAGTAATTGTCGCATTCTCGGATATGACTTTAAAACAGGGCAGCACGGTGGAACAGGGATTAGTGCGTCTGCCTCACAATACGAAGGTCCTCAGTAGTCCTGGGTTCAATCCCGGGCTCAATCCCGGGCTCGGGATCTTTCTGTGTGGAGTTTGCATGTTCTCCCCATGACTGTGTGGGTTCCCTCCGGGTACTCCGGTTTCCTCCCACTTCCAAAGACATGCACCACTAAATTGGCCCTAGTGTGTGAATGTGAGTGTGAATGTTGTCTGTCTATCTGTGTTGGCCCTGTGATGCTGTTGCGACTTGTCCAGGTTGTACCCCGCCTTCCGCCCGATTGTAGCTGAGATAGGCACCAGCGCCCCCCGCGACCCCAAAAGGGAATAAGCATAGGAAATGGATGGAAGATGGTTGGATGGACTTTAAACCATAACCAACCATGTATCAATATACAGTCTTGATCAAAATTTGACATACACTTTAAAGAACATGTCATGGCTGTCTTGAGTTTCCAATTATTTCTACAACTATTCTTTTTTTTGTTATAGAGTGATTGGAGCACACACTTGGTCACAAAAAACGTCCATGAAGTTTATTTCTTTTATGGATTTATTGTGGGTCTACTGAAAATGTGACCAAATCTGCTGGGTCAAAAGTATACGTACAGCAATGTTAATATTTGGTTACATGTCCCTTGGCAAGTTTCACTGTTATAAGACACTTTTGGTAGCCATCCACAATCTTCTGGCAAACTGCTGGTTGAATTTTTGACCACACCTCTTGACAAAATTGGTGCAGTTCAGCTAAATTTTTTGGTTTTCTGACATAGACTGGTTTCTTCAGCATTGTCCACACTTTTAAGTCAGGACTTTGGGAAGGCCATTATAAAACCTTCATTTGAACCTGACTAAGCCATTCCTTTACCACTTTTGACATGTGTTTGGGGTCATTGTCCTGTTGAAACACCCAACTGCGCCAAAGACCCAAGGATGCAGTTGGGCTTGGACACAGCGTGAAGGTAAGAGTAAATGATTTATTTAAGGATTAAACAGACTTCGAAAAAGGAAAACTTGCTCAAGGCACAAAAGACAAAACAAGAGAGCTAGCATGGGAGCAAGAGGAATAACAAGGCCTAGCGCGGAAGCTAGCATGTCCAGAACTGGGGAACAAATCGTTACTTGTTGTGTGAAACACAAACTACGAAGCCAGACAGAATGAACAAAGGAGGCAGGCTTAAATCAAGACAGTAGTTACAAAACAGGTGTGCGTCCGGAACAAGTGGCAGGTGAAACTAATACGTAACTATGGTGAAAAAACAAACAAGGAAGTGCAACCAGGAACTAAAGAAGTCAAACCCTGACAGAACATAATACAAAAAGACTCAAGAACCTAAACATAATATGATCCGGGCAGCGGAACAAGACATAGCCTTCCCTAAGATTCAATGCTTTTTCTTAGTGACACTCAACTTTTGTTTATTTTTGGTTCAAGCATTAGACACCTTTTTACCTGCACGCTGCCTCCCACTGTTTTCGACATCTACAAAGCCATTAGCAACCAGCCGCCACCTACAGATATGGAAGAGTATTACACAGTTACTCTGCCGAGCTCTCGACAGCACCGACACTCAACAAAAAAACATCATTTGAAAACTGTAATTACTGCTTTGCAAAAAATATATTTAATCCAAATAGGTGAAATTAGATCATCTCTAACGGCGCACCAGACTGTATCTCATGGCAGTGGTTGAAAAACACTGGTGTAGAAGAACCCTGGTTCTCAAACTTTTTTCACCAAGTACCACCTCGGAAAAAAATTGGCTCCCCATGTACCACCATAATGACCAGAATTTAAATAAAGTAGCATAATACACCTATGTATTGATCAGCCCTTTGAGACACTAGTGATGTAGGGCTATATAAATGAACATTGATTGATTGATTGATTGATTAAAACATAAAACAAACATTTTTAGTATTTTGGCCACTGTATTGTTACACACAGTTTGAACAGTAACACTTTGTTTTAATATTTAACTAAGTGATTATTTTTTTTGATGGAGCCAGAGTACCAAAAAAACAATTGATGCCCTGCTCTGCTTCTTGGACTTTTAGCAGCCTTGAACCCAACACGTTGGAATGTTTGTATTTCGGCGGATACGCGTCCCACAGTTTGAGAATCACTGATGTAGAAACAACTCCTAAAGGCCTATCGAAATGTGATTTTCTTATTTAAACGGGGATAGCAGGTCCATTCTATGTGTCATACTTGATCATTTAACGATATTGCCATATTTTTGCTGAAAGGATTTAGTAGAGAACATCGACGATAAAGTTTGCAACTTTTGGTCGCTAATAAAAAAGCCTTGCCTTTACCGGAAGTAGCAGACGATGTGCGCGTGACGTCACCGGTTGTAGGGCTCCTCACATCCTCACATTGTTTACAATCATAGCCACCAGCAGCAAGTGCAATTCGCGATGAGAAAGTGACGAGTTCCCCATTAATTTGAGCAAGGATGAAAGATTTGTGGATGAGGAAAGTTTGAGTGAAGCACTTAAAAAAAAAAAAGGCGACGGCTCCAGGCGTGAGCGATTCAGATGTTATTAGACACATTTACAAGGATAATTCTGGAAAATCCATTATCTGCTTATTGTGTTAATAGTGTTTTAGTGAGATTATAAAGTCATACCTGAAAGTCGGAGGGCTGCGGTAAACGCCAGTGTCTTTGAGAGGAGCCAAGATCACAGCTGCCTTTTTGACAGCAACAGGAAGAGGTCGCATTATCCACTTAAGTCTCCGGTAAGAGCTGACTTAATATCACAATTTTCCCATCCAAAAACTTGCTGGTTGACGTAGGGAAACATGTTCGCTTGACCGCTCTGTGTTAAAGCTTCACAACAAACAAAGAAACACCGGCTGTGTTTCGGTGCTAACGGCAGCTGCAATCCACCGCTTTCCACCAACAGCCTTCTTCTTTATAGTCTCCATTATTAATTGAACAAATTGCAAAAGATTATGCAACACAGATGTACAAATTACTGTGTAATTATGTGATGAAAAGAGACGACTTTTAGCCTTAAGTGGTGCTGGGCTAATATGTCCACTACAACCCGAGACGTCACAAACATGCGTCATCATTCAGCGACGTTTTCAACAAGAAACCGCGCGGGAAATTGAAAATTGTAATTTAGTAAATTAAAAAGGCCGTATTGGCATGTGTTGCAATGTTAATATTTCATCATTGATATATACACTATAAGACTGCGTGGTCAGTAGTAGTGGGTTTCAGTAGGCCTCTAAATCCACCATCTAATGACATCAAATCCACAAAATGTCGCAAAATCAGCGTTTTTTTCCCTGCAGGGTTGCCTCTATTGTTGACACATATTGAATCTCAGCCGTGGCTCCATTTTGGCTTCCATAAGTTCTCTCATAGCTCAGAGTAGATAGAGTACACACACACACATACATCATGAAAACCTGCAGGGAGGTGGGGGTGGGGAGGGGGGGGGGGGTTTAGCAATAACACAACGAGGGCATGTTGAGAAACATCAAATAGGAACAATTTCTTATCAATAAATTATTTTGTCCTATCAGCAAGCATGCGGCTTCATGAAAGGGTTTGATATCGAGAAGTTTTCAAGCAACTTTCAACACACACACACACACACACACACACTTATTGAAGGCTCAGGCGTCTGATTGTGGTCATTATGATGCTGAAAGCGTGGAAGGCGTGTAATTAGGCAGCGTCCACATCAGTGGTTAACACACACGACACCCATGCACACACGCACACACACGCACACACACACACACACACACACACACATACGTGTTTGGGTGACATATGAGGACTTATGACAAAAACGTGACATATGGGGACATGCCTTTCCAATGGTCCTACAGGCCTGGGAATCAGACGGTTAGTGAACCAGAATTTTAGAAACACAGTGGTCTATTGAGATTTTTGCAACTCTTTTGTTTTTTTCTGAACCTGATTTTTATGGTACATATGAGGACTTGTCAGGTTTAGGTGACAAATGAAGACCAGAGTGTTTAAGATTTCAAGTTTATGTGACATATGACGACCATGACGTCACCGAGTGTTTAAGATTTCAGGTTCATGTGACATATGATGACCATGACATCACAGAGTGTTTAAGATTTCAAGTTTATGTGACATATGATGACCATGACGTCACAGAGTGTTTAAGATTTCAAGTTTGTGAAATATGACAACCATGACATCACAGAGTGTTAAAGATTTCAGGTTCATGTGACATATGAGGCTAATGACATCAGAGACTTAACAAAACAACCTGAGTTGGTTTAGTTGATGTGTTGTCATTTAAAAAAAATCCCAATCCCATGCTACTGTAATCTAAAACCAAGAAGAGTTTAAAAGAAACATGGGTAAAAATGTAATTGTCGATTAAGTGTAACTGAATTGTTTTTGTGGATTTTGTCGCTAACAATTATCTGGAATAAATCCAAAACGCTTGCTCTTTATCTTGCTTTTTTAATTGCTGGTAACATACTCAAACTACCACAGCAGATGTGGAAAAAAAAAATTCTCCTTTTTTTAATATGATTCTGTTATGGATGTAGTACTTGATGGCAAGCGAATCTCTGTCCTGTAGAGCTACTAGTTCTTTGTGGAGGGAGGCTTCACAATCTTTTTTACCTGGTACTTTGTTGCCAGTTATAAAATGCAACATGTGTCATTCAACTGCTTCCACTTCTTCACCTTTGCAGCTGTCATAAAGGAGACAAAATACAATGTCTTACTGAAGGAATAATAACTATAACACATTGAAAAGGTGCAAAACGTAATATAATATTCTAGTAAATAATGTGGATTATTTATTTACCTCGCTTTGGAGTGGACCACGTTGAAGAAGCTTGAGACATACCCACTTCCAGCGGTTTGTCCTGCTGTCAATCTGAAAGGAAGAATTAGAAAACTGTAAAAGTAAACATTTAACATATTGTGCTTTGTGGAGCAGCGGAGTATATGTGTTGTCCGTCTATTTATGAATAATGCAGACGAGGAGTGTTGGCTGAGTTCTTAACGTTTGCTTTCAGAGCGTGCATATCACAACATACAAGATGCCGTCATGGCGACACAACCTATACCGGGCTACCGCGCATGCTCGTCACTCCTGTTGCATGCTGGGTAGGGTAGTTCTTTTTTTTCCCAGGCTCATAACATCACAATATAGTACCATGTATATGATGCGTTCAGTTTATCAAAGCACCAAGCAAACAGATATGGTCATAATTATTTTAAGTCCACTACGCAGAATAAACACAACATTATTAATATTGCTAGTAAGGATAATTTGATCAAAAATTCCCTAAAACAGCCCACTACCTATAATATAAGTTTTTTAAACATAAGATCCCTGATTAAAAAAGATGTTTCTGCTGTTACCTCAGAAATTGCCTGTTCAGATGTTATGATTGTGGCTCAGAGATTTGTATGTAGATTATATTTATTTTCCATAACAAACAGGATAACTTAAATACCCTGGCAGTGGCAATAAGCTTAAATGTTTGTATTTACATTTTTGGAGTTGATTTTCATCAAATATGCTATTTAACTGCTACTGTTTAACAAGGACTGATTTAAATTGTGTTTGCACAACAAATGTTTTGGCGCTTTTGTTCATGTGGGAGAATATTCCAATAAAGGTGCACTACACACTACTTTTGAATTCATTATTGGGCTTTGCGTATACAATGCATTTAATCGCGATTAATAAGAGAAATAGTGCGGTTAACTTCGATTAAAAATTGTAATCATTGCCCAGCCCTAATATATATACAAACCCCGTTTCCATAAAAGTTGGGAAATTGTGTTAGATGTAAATATAAACAGAATACAATGATTTGCAAATCATTTTCAACCCATATTCAATTGAAAGCATTACAAAGACAACATATTTGATGTTCAAACTCAAACTTTTTTTTTTTTGCAAATAATAATTAACTTTGAATTTCATGGCTGCAACACGTGCCAAAGTAGTTGGGAAAGGGCATGTTCACCACTGTGTTACATCACATTTTCTTTTAACAACACTCAATAAACGTTTGGGAACTGAGGAAACTAATTGTTGAAGCTTTGAAAGTAGAATTCTTTACCATTCTTGCTTGATGTACAGCTTAAGTTGTCGTGTTTTACGCTTCATAATGCGCTACACATTTTCGATGGGAGACATGTCTGGACTGCAGGCGGGACAGGAAAGTACGCGCACTCTTTTACTACGAAGACACGCTGTTGTAACACGTGGCTTGGCATTGTTTTGCTGAAATAAGCAGGGGCGTCCATGATAATGTTGCTTGGATGACAACATATGTTGCTCCAAAACCTGTATGGACCATTCAGCATTAATGGTGCCTTCTCAGATGTGTAAGTTACCCATGCCTTGGGCACTAATGCACCCCCATACCATCACACATGCTGGCTTTTGAACTTTGCGCCGGATGGTTATTTTCCTCTTTGTTCCGGAGAACACCACGTCCACAATTTCCATATATAATTTGAAATGTGGACTCGTCAGACCACAGAACACTTTTCCACTTTGCATCAGTCCATCTTAGATAAGCTCGGGCCCAGCGAAGCCCGCGGCGTTCCTCTGTCTTGTTGATAAATGGCATTTGCTTTGCATAGTAGAGTTTTAACTTGCATTTACAGATGTAGCGACCAACTGTAGTAACTGACAGTGGTTTTCTGAAGTATTTCTGAGCCCATGTGGTGATATCTTTTACACACTGATGTCGGTTTTTAATGCAGTACATCGCTTACGTGCAGTGATTTCTCCAGATTCTCTGAACCTTTTGATAATTTTACGGACCATAGATGGTAAAATCCCTAAATTCTTTGCAAAAAAAAATGTTTAGCAGTTTTAACATCAAATATGTTGTCTTTGTAGCATATTCAACAGAATTGTGGTTGAAAATTCTTTGCAAATCATTGTATCCTGTTTATATGTACATCTAACACAATTTCCCAACTCATATGGAAACGGGGTTTGAATGTATTTATATATATATAGCCTATTATTTGCGCACTATTTACAAGTTATGTACCAAAAACACGACCACCGAAAAAATACTTTGATCAATGAAAACAGCGCTGCAGAAACCGGCTGTAAACAAGAGGCACTGCATTTTCTGAATTGAAACACTCATTTTAAAGCTTTGACATTAACGTTTTAACACACACTAATCTGGTTCAGAAAATATGAGGACCTTATATGAAACACACCTAGGTCTTTCTTGGTTCAAACAATATGAGGACATGACGAGTGCTCACATGTAGAATTTATGTTGTTGACTTGTAACATCTCCTGTTTTGCTAAACATGAGTTCCAAACTCCCGACTGACAAACATGGATGTACCCTTACGAAAATGTTGTCATATAAACTGATCTGTGAGAGATTAAAATTAATAAATGTCTTTCAAAATATAGGTTGGGTCAAATTTAGAGCAGATATAGTAAAAATAGACATGTAATAACCTGTTGGAGGGATGAAGTCGGTTTATGGCTGTCATCTGAATCCAGAGAATGTTGAGATAGAACCTCAACAGTTGGTTTCTGCAACAAAACACAAAAATATAATGTCATAACTAATTAATTATAACATTCTTACCACTTTTTGTTGATAAAAATCTGAGCATACAATGCCAGATAAATAGTAAAGATTATTACAGAGTTTCAGCTCTTAGACAATTCATTAAGAATGTAACACACACAAAAATCTGGTTCAGAAAATATGAGGACCTGAATTGAGACACTCATTTTAAAGCTTTGACATTAACATTGTAACACACATTTTCTGGTTCAGAAAATATGAGGACCTTATATGAAACACACCTAAGTCTTTCTTGCTTCAAACAATATAAGGACATGACGAGTGCTCACATGTAGAATTTATGTTGTTGACTTGTAACATCTCCTGTTTTGCTAAACATGAGTTCCAAACTCCCTACTGACAAACATGGATGTACCCTTACGAAAATGTTGTCATATAAACTGATCTGTGAGAGATTAAAATTAATAAATGTCTTTCAAAATATAGGTTGGGTCAAATTTAGAGCAGATATAGTAAAAATAGACATGTAATAACCTGTTGGAGGGATGAAGTCGGTTTATGGCTGTCATCTGAATCCAGAGAATGTTGAGATAGAACCTCAACAGTTGGTTTCTGCAACAAAACACAAAAATATAATGTCATAACTAATTAATTATAACATTCTTACCACTTTTTGTTGATAAAAATCTGAGCATACAATGCCAGATAAATAGTAAAGATTATTACAGAGTTTCAGCTCTTAGACAATTCATTAAGAATGTAACACACACAAAAATCTGGTTCAGAAAATATGAGGACCTGAATTGAGACACTCATTTTAAAGCTTTGACATTAACATTGTAACACACATTTTCTGGTTCAGAAAATATGAGGACCTTATATGAAACACACCTAAGTCTTTCTTGCTTCAAACAATATAAGGACATGACGAGTGCTCACATGTAGAATTTATGTTGTTGACTTGTAACATCTCCTGTTTTGCTAAACATGAGTTCTAAACTTTCTACTGACTAACATGGATGTACCCTTGCGAAAAAGTTGTCATATAAACTGATCTGTGAGAGATTAAAATAAATAAATGTCTTTCAAAATATAGGTTGGGTCAAATTTAGAGCAGATATAGTAAAAATAGACATGTAATAACCTGTTGGAGGGATGAAGTCAGTTAATGGCTCACATCTGAATCTGGAGAATGTTGAGATGGAACCTCAACAGTTGGTTTCTGCAACAAAACACAAAAATATAATGTCAGAACTAATTAATTATAACATTATCAGCACTTTTTGTTGATAAAACTCTGAGCATACAATGCCAGATAAATAGTAAAGATTATTACAGAGTTTAAGCTCTTAGACAATTAATTAAGAATATAAAACACACTAAAATCTGGTTCAGAAAATATGAGGACCTGAATTGAGACACACATTTTAAAGCTTGGACATTAACATTGTAACACACACTAATCTGGTTTAGAAAATATGAGGACCTTATATGAAACACACCTAAGTCTTTCTTGGTTCAAACAATATAAGGACATGACGAGGGGTCACATGTAGAATGTATGTTGTTGACTTGTAACATCTCCTGTTTTGCTAAACATGAGTTCCAAACTCCTTACTGACTAACATGGATGTACCCTTACGAAAATGTTGTCATATAAACTGATCTGTGAGAGATTAAAATTAATAAATGTCTTTCAAAATATAGGTTGGGTCACATTTAGAGCAGATATAGTAAAAATAGACTTGTAATAACCTGTTGGAGGGATGAAATCGGTTTATCACTCACATCTGAATCTGGAGAATGTTGAGATAGAACCCCAACAGTTGGTGTCTGCAACAAAACACAAAAATATAATGTCAGAACTAATTAATTATAACATTAACAACCACTTTTGGTTGATAATATTCTGAGCATATAATTCTACATAAACAGTAAAGATTATTATAGCGTTTTAGCTCTTAGACTATTATTTAAGAATGTAATATTCACTAAAATGTGGTTCAGAAAATATGAGGACCTGAATTGAAACACTCATTTTAAAGCTTTGAATTAAACATTGTAACACACACTAATGTGGTTCAGAAAAATATGAGGACCTTATATGAAACACACTGAAGTCTTTTTTAGTTCAAACAATATGAGTACATGACAAGTGATCACATATAGAATTCATGTTGCTGACCTGTAACATCTCCTGTTTTGCTAAACATGAGTTATAAATTCCTCAGACTAACATGGATGTACGCTTAAAAAATGTTGTCATATAAACTGATCTGTGAGAGGTTAAAAGGATTAAATGTCTTTTGAAGTATAGGTTGTGTCAAGTTTTTAGCAGATATAGGGCAGCACGGTGGAACAGGGGTTAGTGCATGTGCGTCACAAATCGAAGGTCCTGAGTAGTCCTGAGTTATATCCTGGGCTCGTGATCTTTCTGTGTGGAGTTTGCATGTTCTCCCCGTGACTGCGTGGGTTCCCTCCGGGTACTCCGGCTTCATCTTACCTCCAAAGACATGCACCTGGGGATAGGTTGATTGGCAACACTAAATTGGCCCTAGTGTGTGAATGTGAGTGTAAATGTTGTCTATTTGTGTTGGCCGTGTAATGAGGTGGCGACTTGTCCAGGGTGTACTCCGCCTTCCGCCCGAATGCAGCTCAGATAGGCTCAAGCACACCCCGCCAACCCAAAAAAGGGACAGGTAGTAGAAAATGGATGGATGGATGGATAGTAAAATAGTCAAGTAATGAAGTCGGTTTATCGCTCACATGAATCTGGAGAATGTTGAGATAGAACATCAACAGTTGGTGTCTGCAACAAAACACATACAAATAATGTTAGAACTTATTAATTATAACATTATCAGCACTTTTTGTTGTTAACATTATGAGCATATAATGCCAGATAAATAGTAAAGATATTTATAGAGGGTTTCTGTCTCTTGTCCCGCTCATGTCTTGAGATGAACTTCCCTCGGTACTCGACCACAAAAGAACCATTTTAAATTGATGCAAGAGCAAATACACCATATCCTGATAAAACAGTTTATCAATTAACAATGTTTGGAATATCTGTTTTAAAAAGCAATAAAAATAGTCGTTACTTGACTAAAAATTCAATTACAAACAGAATTACTCTTTCATAAATGTAAATAATTATTAAATTAAGTACAAACCCCGTTTCCATATGAGTTGGGAAATTGTGTTAGATGTAAATATAAACAGAATACAATGATTTGCAAATCCTTTTCAACTCATATTCAGTTGAATATGCTACAAAGACAACATATTTGATGTTCAAACTGATAAACATTTTTTTGGTGCAAATAATCATTAACTTTAGAATTTGATGCCAGCAACACGCAACAAACAAGTTGGGAAAGGTGGCAATAAATACTGATAAAGTTAAGAAATGCTCATCAAACACTTATTTGGGACATCCCACAGGTGTGAAGGCTAATTTGGAACAGGTGGGTGCCATGATTGGGTATAAAAACAGCTTCCCAAAAAATGCTCAGTCTTTCACAGGAAAGGATGGGGCGAGGTACACCCCTTTGTCCACAGCTGCGTGAGCAAATAGTCAAACAGTTTAAGAACAACGTTTCTCAAAGTGCAATTGCAAGAAATTTAGGGATTTCAACATCTACGCTCCATGATATCATCAAAAGGTTCAGAGAATCCGGAGAAATCACTCCACGTAAGCGGCATGTCTGGAAACTAACATTGAATAACCGTGACCTTCGATCCCTCAGACGGCACTGTATCAAAAACCGACATCAATCTCTAAAGGATATCACCACATGGGCTCAGGAACACTTCAGAAAACCACTGTCACTAAATACAGTTTGTTGCTATATCTGTAAGTGCAAGTTAAAGCTCTACTATGCAAAGCGAAAGCCAATTATCAACATCCAGAAACGCCGCCGGATTCTCTGGGCCCGAGATCATCTAAGATGGGCTGATGAAAAGTGGAAAGGTGTTCTGTGGTCTAACGAGCCCACATTTCAAATTATTTTTGGAAATATTGGACACCGTTTCATCCGGACCAAAGGGGAAGCGAACCATCCAGACTGTTATCGACGCAAAGTTGAAAAGCCAGCATCTGTGATGGTATGGGGGTGCATTAGTGCCCAAGGCATGGGTAACTTACACATCTGTAAGTTACCCATCTGTTTGGAACAACATTTGCTGCCATTTAAGCGCCGACTTTTTCATGTACGCCCCTGCTTATTTCAGCAAGACAATGCCAAGCCACATTCAGCACGTGTTCAGCTTCATAAAAAAAGAGTGCAGGTACTTTCCTGGCCGGCCTGCAGTCCTATCAAAAATGTGTGGTGCATTATGAAGCGTAAAATACGACAGAGGAGACCCCGGACTGTTGAACGACTGAAGCTCTACATAAAACAAGAATGGGAAAGAATTCCACCTTCCAAGCTTCAACAATTAGTTTCCTCAGTTCCCAAACGGTTATTGAGTGTTGTTAAAAGAAAAGGTGATGTAACACAGTGGTGAACATGCCCTCTCCCAACTACTTCGGCACGTATTGCAGCCATGAAATTCTAAGTTAATTATTATTTGTAAAAAAAATTATTCCGTTTGGATTTACATCTAACAATTTCCCAACTCATATGGAAACGGGGTTTGTAATTAATGTGTTACTTGAAAAAGAAAAGTTTTAAATATCTAGCATATGCAGTTGAGAGACATTTCATGAGAGCAGAGTGTGTGTGTGCCTTTAAAAAGCTGTGCCTTTTACCAAGTGATGTGGGACGTCAGCGCCCAGTCATAGCAGAATAGTTCAGCTGTATTTTTTAGCTTAGCAGTGGCAGTTAAGATAGTTCTGTTGAATGTTTTTGTTTGCGTGTGGATAAGGCCTCTTTCTATTTGATATCGTGTTCGTAATTACTTCCGGGGGTTGCTTTCATTAGTAAAAAGATATTACCTGCACTAACCCTTTTGTGCTTCTAACGCTGTCTTGTTGACATACAATCACATCAAAAGTAGCATGCCAGATTACATCAAATGCATCGTAACAGCGTTGTAGCGTACATAAAAGTTATTAGATTACTCGTTACCGGTAAAAGTAACAGCATTAGTAACATCGTTTTCATATACCGCTGTTATACCATCCATCCATCCATCCATCATCTTCCGCTTTTCCGAGGTGGGGTCGCGGTGGCAGCAGCCTAAGCAGGGAAGCCCAGACTTCCCTCTCCCCAGCCACTTCGTCTAGCTCTTCCCGGGGGATCCCGAGGCGTTCCCAGGCCAGCCGGGAGACATAGTCTTCCCAACGTGTCCTGGGTCTTCCCCGTGGCCTCCTACAGTTGGACGTGCCCTAAACACCTCCCTAGGGAGGCGTTCGGGTGGCATCCTGACCAGATGCCCGAACCACCTCATCTGGCTCCTCTCCATGTGGAGGAGCAGCGGCTTTACTTTGAGTTCCTCCCGGATGGCAGAGCTTCTCACCCTATCTCTAAGGGAGAGCACCCCTACCCGGTGGAGGAAACTCATTCCGGCTGCTTGTACCCGTGATCTTATCCTTTCGGTCATGACCCAAAGCTCATGACCATCGATGAGGATGGGAACGTAGATCGACCGGTAAATTGAGAGCTTTGCCTTCCGGCTCAGCTCCTTCTTCACCACAACGGATCGATACAACGTCCGCATTACCGAAGACCCCACACCGATCCGCCTGTCGATCTCACGATCCACTCTTCCCCCACTCATGAACAAGACTCCGAGGGGCCATAGAGGTCGGGTGCATTGTGAGCTGGGCGGCAGCCGAAGGCAGGGCACTTGGCGGTCCGATCCTCGGCTACAGAAGCTAGCTCTTGGGACGTGGAACGCTGTTATTCCAAACACTTGTAATTAAAGCCATATAATACAACCTCAATTAGACAGTAAGGAAATGATCCAAATGAGATGTTGGTACAGTTACCATTGATATGTTACATAACAAGACATACCTTTCCAATCATTGATCCACTGGGCCTTAAAACAAGACTTGTCACATCCAGATCAAATAAACTCGGTGGCTTCAGCCTCAGGATTACGTCTCGCTCTTCTTTTGGACACGATGTCTATATCATGTGTTGATGCGCCTAACAAATCCACACATAAAAATGAAAAAAGTCAGTGACACAGATATAAAACAAAGAACTAAACCCTTCAAAAACTGTTAAATTTAGGCTCAATGCAGACATGAAGCTTCTCAAATAAAGAACTAATGTAACAATATCAGTAACATGCCTACTCGACAGTGCTTATCAGCTTGAAATATTTGTATTTGAGAAAAAGTATAAACAATTTGAAGAACTCTAGTCTGTCTTGTTTAAAATTAAGAAAAGGTTTACTTGCATAGTGTTCAAGGGTGATGGGTCAAATGCAGAGAATAATTTCACCACACCTTGTGTGTGTGTGACAATCACTGCTACTTATAATCTTCCATGCAACTTTAAAAAAAAAAAATTAAATGCCTTGGCCTTGGCCCAGAACTGAAATGCTTAATTTAACCTCATAAAATCAAATCTGATTGCAATTAATAACAACAAACATTTAACTGTTGTTTATAATGAACTATTTTCCTATGTTAAAAAACATTGGTCTATTTAATTACGTTAAACTCCATTTTATGCTCACCTGATTCAACCATGCTGCCGAAGACTGTCAAAGATGGTTTGTGGCCAAGATAGATGTCCCCCTCTGATGCTGCAGGTCCCGGAAGTGATGTTCACTGAGCGCTCTGTTGTGCTCAAAATCGTGTGTGAAGTTTTGTATTTCGATTATAAATGGTCCTTTTGGAAAACCCTTTTTATATATATTCAATATTAAGTGTGATACATGAGCTATATAACTTCCATGAGGAAAATAATTAACTAGTGATTTAGCCATCTGTTAGGATCAGACATCATCCAACGGCCAATCAGGCGGCGCCTAACTGAAAATTGGACCAATCAGACGCCAAGACTCTTCAGAGTGGGCGGAAGTAACCATCTTGAACACCATGTAAAGTGAATACCTCCAAAAACAATCCCCAATTGAATCCAAAATTTGTCCCAAAGATAAAAATACCTAAATCATGTGCTATTGTAACCATTTGAAAATATTAAATACTGTATGTAGATTGAATTCCATTTGAATTATCGCCTTTGTCTCAATCAAGGTTGAAGGTTTTTTTCAGGCACATTTAAAGTAATTATTGTGCGGCATTGTATTTTAGACAACAGAATAGAAAAAAGCCCAATACAGTAAAATACTGAATCAAACCGATTAAATCATCACCATAATCCCTTTATTATTGATTGTCTAGCCCAAATCCTCTCCAGATAAACCAAATGAATAGATAAAACTAACATAAAGAAGGTTGAGATCATCAGATCAGTTGAAAATGTGTTATTTGATTTAGATTTCAAAAGTATGTTTATTGCTGTAATGATTAGATGTTTTTCAAATGTTGGAGTGTGTGAGTTTCTGACCCACATGACATATGAGGACATATGACATATGAGGACAAGTGTGTGTGTGTGTGTGTCATAATAGCAAAGATGGCCACTAGGGGCAAAATCGAAGGTGACCCAAAAAATTAAACACATTTTCACACACTTTTTCTGAAAATTTGACAAATGAAGACTTTAGAGATTTTTGGTCTGGGAACATGCTGGGAGGGTCTAGAACACAATAGCATTGCGGGAAATATGAGGACATGGAAAATGTCCTCATATTTCAACAGGTCCTCATATGTAAGGTGAAATTTCATAAAAATGTCCCCATATGTCACTTTGACAAACGCACACACACACGCGCACACACACACACACACACGCACACACACGCACGCACACACACGCACACACACAGTTTGTCGCCCACACACAGCGAATGGCGAGAACAAGCAGTAATTAGGAACCTTAATGGCTTTTCTGTTGTGGTTAATTGCAGGCTGATGTGTCAGGGTTAGGGGCGTTGGATGCAGAGGGTCTCCTTAGCACTGCAAGACTTACTTTCACTCCTTTGGTGGTCCTTACATACAGTTAAACACTAAACATCCAAGGGATTGTTCCGACTAGTATTTCTATATTACTCGTTTATTATTATGCCATTTTTAATGTGACTTTTATGAAGTGACAGCCATTACAGAGCGACTAAGAGTTTATCAGAGTAACGTCTGCTTTCCAACCGTCAGCCGATCTTCAAAGACGAACAAAAGCAGTCGTGAGTTTCTTTCCTCCCCACTAAGGAGTCAACCATCACAGCTGAGGAGACGACGAGGAAGATCGACTTGGCAGGTGTGCAGCAGAACATCATCACCTGCTTTTAATGCACACACTCTTCCTTTGTCATGGCCGCAGGCGATGAGGCGAGGATGTAAGGATGTTCGAATGTAAGGTCGTGAAGATGTTGTGATGTTAGGATGTGAGGATGTTAGGATATTACGTTTGTAGGATGCAAAGATGTTAGGACTAGAGCTGCAGCTATTAAATATTTTAGTAATCGAGTATTCTATCGAATATCCCGATCAATTAATCGAGTTATGGAATAAATCATATTTTTGCATTTTATTTTATTTTTTTGTCCTGTCCAGCTTCTCAGGCAAATCATAATGTTGATGTTGATGCCCATATCAGCTGTACAATTTTACTTTACAAAAGAGAAGTGTGGGATTCTTTTCTAGTGACCTTTTTGTATTTTGACTTTATTGAAGGGATTTATATTATCATTTGGTGCAGCCACATATTTGGGGTTAAAACACTCTCCATCCACACAAGTGTAGTTTCAAAAGTGTCTATGTCTCCACACAAACACATGAACCTGCTTTCATGCATATTTTGTCCAATCAGAAGCCTGAAAAAAGCAGCAATATCTGCCTTGGTGGCATTACACCTCCTATTATTTTTATTTTGATATACTAGATGTACAGATACTTGTAGATTATCTTCAAAACCAACCTGTACGTACACAGAGCCCAGGGAACATTATTAAAGAGCGAATGCACGCCTGTACCACTGAGACACAACATCCATAGAATTATAACTGTCATGCCTTGTGATCATGTTTTGCTTAATTATGTTCTGTTACTTAAAGACTCCTTTAGTTCCTGTTTTTTCAGTCCCTTGTTTTGTCACTATGGCGACTCATTAGTTTTCCTCTGTTCTCATGAGACTCACGCACCTGTTCTCAATCATGACATATCTATTTAAACCTGTTTTTTTAGTTGGTCGTTCTGGCGTCATTGTTGTTCCATGCTGATATTTCATGCTTGATTCATTCCTCTCTTGTCTTGCCACGTAAGTTTTCTTTGTTATTCAAGCCACAGTTTAGTGCGTTGTTTAGTTCATGATTTCATGTCCTAAGTTGTTTTTGCCTCCGCCTTGTGCACGCCTTTTATTTTCACTTTTTATAGTATAATTAAATTATGTCTTTACATTCACGCAACGACCGGTCCAGTTCCTTTGCATTCCGAAGAAAACAAACCACACCATAGTTCAAGTTAGGACAAAAACATGATCAGCAACATGGTGATATATTACATGTGCAGTGAAGTCTACATTATTTCTAAAATCAGCGCAGACTAACGAAACCCTTTTGCATGTTTAAGTGCCTGTATGTACCTCAGCAAATCTCTTATAGAATTATAAAGCATTTAATCATGGATATAGTGATAGGGTACATGTGTAATGAAGTGTGTATTGTCTTTAACATCAGTACACACTACAAGGAGGACGCAACTTTTTGAGTTGCTTGGTCGATTTCTATGCGTGAGAACGGTTGCGCGTAAAAAATGGAAGCAAGACACGTAAGTTAACTTCATGATTTGTCGTTAAATAAGGACCAAAAACATAAGATAATGTTGCACCTGTTACACCTGTTTGGCATCGTGGTGCCGGGATTCCCTCATGGATGCGTCAACAAGTGAACACAGCAAAGGTAAGATATAAACAATTTATTTAACGAAAAGGATCTATGAAACAAAACACTGGTGCTAATAAAAGACAAACCAAAGACGCTAGCATAAAAGCTAGGATACAATGTGAATGTTGTCTGTCTATCTGTGTTGGCCTTGCGATGAGGTGGCGACTTGTCCAGGGTGTACCCTGCCTTCCGCCCGATTGTAGCTGAGATAGGCGCCAGCGCCCCCCGCGACCCCGAAAGGGAATAAGCGGTAGAAAATGGATGGATGGACAATGGAACAATGAGAACTAAACTGGCACGTAGGCACATAAAAGAGTAAAACAAAACATACAGCATGAGAGCTGGAATGAACAAATGGCTTAGCGTGAAAAGCTAGCGAGAATATACATACGATGACAGAGTGCAGGCGTAACTCGTTGCGTGAAAGCAAATTATGAACCCAGAAAGAATAATGAAAAGGGACGGGCTTAAATAGGGAAATAATCAAAAGGGACAGATGTGCAGGGACCGATGATTAGCAGGTGGGATCAATGAGCAACCATGGTGACTGACTAAACAGGAAGTAAGAGGTTAGAACGACAGAGTGATACAACAACTGGAAGTATAAACAATAATATGTGGTGATCCAAGTAGCGGATCGCAACAGCACCTTTCTTAATGTGATATTTAGATAGATGCCGGTTGCGTGGTGACGTCGACACGCACTACTGGACAATGTTAGAACAGTTACGCCTGATGCATGCAAGCGATGTAATTAGAGCATCCAAATCCATCTAACCGTCTCAATATTGAACCAGCAACAAAGTACACCTACAAACATTACAGTGGCGACCAGGACTCAATTGGATATTCGCGTGAAGACTGTTCACAAGGAAAGGAGGCAGTTCCGATGCTGAACATTCAAAACGCTCAACGTGAGTTATAAAGCTAAAAGCAAACCCGTTAGCAACATACAGTGGATGCTAAGAAACTAGCAAAGTAAAGGCAAAAATGCTGAACTCTGCCATAGCAAGCCATGCCGCTATTCTGCCGTTTGACACGGCGATGGATCCAACTTCAGTCGGGACAGGATGGAGTAAGTGGATCCTACGATTTGACAACTTTCTAGTTGCAATGATCATTGTGAATAATGGAAGAAAAAGGGCTTTGCTTCTGCACTTAGCTGGGGAACTTCTGCATGACAAGTATGACATGCTTGTGGGCTAAGATGATGATTTTGAAACAACGAAAAGGAAACTTGATGGATACTCCACCCCTGAGAAAAACACTAAATATCTTGTGTACAAGTTCAGGAAAGCCACACAACAACCGGGAGAAAATCTGGACACATATCACACGATGTTACGCACACTGTAAAGAGACTGTGAATTTATCGATGTGGAAAGAGATAAAAGGACAGCTCATTCAGAGCTCGAGAATTCGCAGGAGGGCGCTCAGAGACCCTGAAATGACGCGGGAAGCACTGCTGAATTTTGGGAGAACGTTACAAATATCAGAACAGCAAGCAGAAGGCATAGAACAAGGTGCATCCGCTGCTGTTAATGCGCCTAAACATTAGTATAAACCACAAGTGAGTGATCAGAGGGGAAATAAAAATGATAACAAAAGACAACAAACCATTTTGCAAAAGGTATGCTGCTCAAATCAAAGAAAATCAGCTCAAGACAGAAATATATGTCATGATCACAATAGAGACACCACATTTGGACAACAGGAAAATAAGATGTGTAAATCGAGTGACTGCATCAGACTGTGGTACACGCAGGGATTCATGAAGCAGCGATGATCAGTATGTATTTTCAGTAAATGGTGAAGCCTCCCCCAAACACCCCAGAACATACATACTGCTGAATCATGTGCAAGTTGAAGCAGCAGTTAACATTAAACATGGTGAAAAAATATGCTAAAACCATAGCCATAAATGAGTGCCGCCAAAATAGAGATTTTTTCATATGGGTCCAAACATGTTTTGCCTATTATTGGTGTTTTTGAGTCCTGTGTGAAAGTAAAGAGAAGAAACGTGCAAACAACCTTTTATGTGCTGAAGGGCAGTGGATGCTCTTTTGAGCTATGACACAGCTAGCAAGCTTGAATTATTCCATATTGTAAATGCTGTGGACCCCACCATCAGGAGTGTGTCAGATCACCTGATTGACAGTTAACTAGAACTGTTCACTGGGATAGGCAAGAACAAGGATTTCAGTGTGAAGCTACACAATAATCCAGATGTACAGCCAATGTGTCAACCACAGAGAAGGGTGCCATTCCACATCCGACAGAAGGTCGAAAAGGACATACGAAAGCTGGAAGAGGACGACATAATCGAAAGAGTGACCGGACCAAGACTTTGTTTTTTCCAATAGTTACCCCACCCTAAAGACCCGGATCAAGTAAGGATCTGTGCTGACATGTGACAATCAAATGTGGCAATACAACATCAACGTCACCTCACACCCACGATGAATGACGTGATCCATAAGCTAAACGGTGCATGTATCTTTTCAAAATTAGACCTCAACAAAGGCTACCATCAGCTAGAGCTACATCTGGATAGCCGTTACATTACCACCATTCCAACTCACCTAGGTCTGAGACGGTAAAAAAAAAAATCTGAGCTTCGACATATCGTCGGCTGCTGAAGTCTTCCAGAACACCATCTGTCAGGTATTGCACGGCATCCCTGATGTCAAGAATTTAAGTGATGACGTCATTGTGTACGGCTCATCCCAAAAAGCCCATGACGTTGCTTTGCGAGCAGTTTTTTGCATACTAAAAGAAGGGTCACAGGGGAGTGCTGGAGCCTATCTCAGCTTCGATTGGGTGGTAGGTCAATCGGTATGTCGCCACCTCATCCCAGGGCCGGATGTAAGGATGGAAGGATGTTAGGATGCAAGGGATGTTAGAATGTAGGGATGTTTGGATGCAAGGAATCAAGGATGTTAGGATGCAAGGACGTTAGAATGTAGGGATGTTTGGATGCAAGGAATCAAGGATTTTGAGATACAAGGATTCAATAAGTCAAGTGTGTAAGGATGCAAGGATGTAAGGATGCAATAAGTCAAGGATGTTTGGCTGTAAGGAGGCAAGGAGTCAAGGATGCAAGGAAGCAAGGAGTCAAATATGTTAGGATACAAGGAGTCAATGATGTTAGGATTTAAAAATGCAAGGATGCTAGGATGCTAGATGCTAGGATGTTAGGATGTAAGGATGTAATGATGTTTGGATGTAAGGATTTTAGGATGTTAGAATGTAAGGACAAAAGGATGCAATGAGCCAACAATGTAAGGATGCAAGAATGCAAGAAATCACACATTTTCAGATGTAAGGAGGCAAGAACTCAATGATGTTAGGATTCAAAGGGTCAATGATATTAGTATGTAAGGACACAAGGAGTCAAGGATGTTAGGATGTTAGGATGCAAGGAGTCAATGATGTTAGAATTTAAGGATGCAAGTAGTCAAAAATGTAAGGCTGCAAGGATTCAAAAACGTCAATGAGGAAAGATTCAGATTCAGATTCAGATTACTTATTGTCAATTCTTAACATGTACAAGACACATAAGAAATGAAAATTACGTTTTCGGCACAGTCCCACTAAGAGCAGACATACGTTACAGGGAGACAAGACGGGACCGCCAATGGATCAGCCATTTTTACGGCGCTCCTTAAAAAGGTGAGAAAAGGGTAACATTGGGTGAAAGGAGGGGGAGCAAAAAAATATCAGTCTAAGGCTAGGCCCTCAGGAGGGGTCCAGACTAAGTCCAATGAAAAAAAAACTCACATAGCATGGCACACATTTAGACATGGCACATATATCACACCAATTGCAACAGAGGGAGGGGGTGGGTATGAGGGGACTCGCTGACGCTGTATAGCGCTGCTCAGCCATCCACAGCCCCAGAGGAATTAAGCAGTGGTGAAGGCGTTGATTTTAAGGGTGGGGGTCATGTGTGTGCGTATATACCCAAATAACTTTGGGAGAGAAGATTAATGTATTTGTATGCCTGAGGCCGATAAAGTTCAGCTACAGGTGTTGTTGACAAAAAGGAAGGTCAAAAGCGTCCATCATTGAGGAGGATACAAGGAGTCAAGGATGTTAGTACATGAGGATACAAACAGTCAAAGATGTTAAGAGTCAAGGATGTTAGGATGTTAGGATGCATGGAGTCAATGATGTTAGGATGTAATGATGCAAGGAGTCAATGATGTTTGGATTTAAGGATGCAAGGAACCAATGATGTTAGGGTTTAAGGATGCAAGGAGTCAAAGGTGTGGCAATGTAAGGAGGCAAAGAGTCAAGAATGTTAGAATGTAAGGATGCAAGGAGTTTGGACACAAGATGTTAGGATGTAAGAATGAAAGGAGTAAAGGACGTTCAGATGTAGGCATGCAAGATGTTAGGATGATAGGATTTAAGGATGCAACGTTCAGATGTAGGCATGCAAGATGTTAGGATGTTAGGATGTAAGGATACGAGGAGTCAAGCATGTTAGGATGTATGGATGCAAGGAGTTAATAATGTTGGAATGCAAAGAAGCAAGGAGTCAAGGATGTTAGGATGTAAGGATGCAAGGAGTTAATTATGTTGGAATGCAAGAATGCAAGGAGTCAAGGATGTTAGGATATAAGGAGGCTCTAGGATTTAGGGATGCAAGGAGTCAAGGATGTTAGGTGCAAGGATGTTAGGTGTCAAAGATGATGCAAGAAGGCATGCAGTCAAGGATTTTAGGAACAAAGGATGCATAGAGGCAATTCTATAAAAAAAACGCAAGGAAGCTAGGATGCTAGGATTTAAGCCTGCAACAAGACAAGTGTTTTAGGATGTGAAATAGCAAAGATGCAAATTCAGGATCTAGTGAGCCAACAATTTAAGAATGTGAGGATGTATGGAGGCAAGGATGTGAGAATGCATGTAGGGAAAGGTGCTAGGATGGAGACAAGAGGATGTAAGAATGCAATGATGTTAGGGTTTGAGAATGCAAGGTTTTAAGGGACGTGAGGATGCACAAAGGCAAGAATGTGAAAATGCAAGGGTTGAGGGTGCAAGAATACTCAGATTTGGGAATGCATGAATGCAAGGGAGTAAGGACGCAATGATGTAAGATGTTCCAATTCAAGGATGAGGCAAGCAATGACGCAAAGGTGATATAGGATGAAGGGATGCAGGAAGTCAATGATTTTAGGATGTAAGAATGCAAGAAGGTAAGGGTGCTAGGATGTAAGCATGCAAGGAAGAAAATATGCTGAGATGTAAGAATGCAAGGACTCTAAGCATGCACCGAGGTAAGGATTCTAGGATGTACACGTAAGCATGCTAGGAAGAAAGGATGCAAAGATGTAAGCATACAAGGAGAAAATGATTTTAGGATGAGAAGAGGCAAAGAGGCACAGATACTATGATTTAAGGATGCAAGGAAGCAAGGATTGGAGATTGCAAAGAGGCAAGGATACAAAGCTACAAAGATATGAGGATGCAAGGATGTGAGGACATGAGCAGCAAGTGATCGTTTGTACTTATGACACTGATCGCTTGCAAATGACACGCCAGCGTTTGAAATATTATTTGTGCTGGCCGATCGATGCCTGACGAGGGTCCGGATGATACAACTTTAACATTTGCTTGCAGCACATTGATGAGGACCAATCACAATGTTAGAGGTGACCTGGCTGGTCCAAAAATATTGCAGACCATTGTAGTTGATGTTTGGTTGCCATGCCAACAATAGGGACGCTTCACTACTTATTAGAAGTTGGTGTAACACAAACTGATGTTGATGTATTTAATTTGGGAATATTACATTGCAACTTGACAGCATGCACACTATGAATTAAAATAACACATTACAACTTTGGACACTTTGTTAGTCAGGCCGGCGCTCGCTTTACTCTACTATTTATCTCCATCTATTTCCCCAAAGCCTTCCATTTGTTTGCACTGTCTGCGTGTACATAAACGCACAAAGAAATAAGCCATCAGGCTCGTTGGCTGCCACTATGCTCAGTGGTGCATGAAATAGGATGATGCTCACTTCATTAATACGCCTCATGTCTGCATGCACCTCACTCGCAGCGCTCCGTTAGGTCATACGAGAACAGATAACCATCGGGACGCATGGGTATGTTTCGGCATTGCGTGCAAAACGCCTCGCAACAGCGTGCTCCAAGAAAGAAGATGGATGATCCTGGACGGTGAAGTCTGCTGTCAGCGGACAGGCGGTGCAACATATTGAAAACGGCAAACAGCTGCTCTTCAGCACTGCAGGCATCCCAGCAGACGGACGTTCAACAGGGGCACAAGCACACCCACAGTCACCAAATACAATATTTGCCCAACAAAACACAATATTTTCACTACAAATCCTAATATTTGGACAAAAAAACACATTAATGCGTTGTTAATATCTGAATGTCATCCAATAAGCACACACAGTTGGTCTTTTCTTCTATTTTCGTCGTCATTTACGAAAGGCAAACATGGTAGGCTATAGGCTACTAGGAGCAAGCAGCTACACAACAGCTAAGCACATGATAGCCCACAAGCTGGACATTCGTAGTAAGTGTCCTTTATTTAATGATATTTTCAAAATGTTTTATATTTATTAGGAATCGAACAATATTGCAGTCTAACATTGCATTTTTGTTAACATAAACTAGTATCTAATAATTATAGTTGCATATTATTTAGGCATACAAAGTCTCGAAGGCAGAGAGACACATATGAGAAAGTATTTAGTAACAAAAGTGTCCGCATCATTCACATTTCTGCATCATGAGCTAAACATAAAGGGGATTGCACTTCTTTTTAAATGTTGCCTATCGTTCACAATCATTATGAGGGATAAGAACACTTCTTATTTCTTTAGGATTTTAAAGACGATTAAAATAATCTACTTGAAAGAGACGACTAATGGGAGTGACCGTTGTAGCCTTCAGAGCCCTCTAAAACAACTTTAAAACCCTCCAGCAACCTTTTCATATACATACTGCAGGTCTAGGTAGTAACAGACAAGTAGTAACAGTAACATGTTCAATATTTAGCGTATTTTGATCATTTTAATAATTTTTTGAGCTGATTTCTTCCGTGCATTAATTTTTGTTTCCATAGCAGCACATTCGACTTGTGTTCCTACTTCCAGAATCTAATAATGGCAGAGTTGGTAATAAACAACGAAGACGATTATTTTTGGACGAATTAAAAGTTAAAGTTAAAGTACCAATGCTTGTCACACACACTAGGTGTAGTGATTTTTGTCCTCTGCATTTTTTTTTTAATTAATCAATCCAACAAAACAATACATAATAATGCAGTCAAATTCCAAAACCAAACCCGACCTAGCAACATTTAGAATAGCAATAAACAGAGCAATTGAGGACACACAAATATGACACGGTACAATCTAAAAGTAGTGAAACAAAAATGAATATTATCAATATTATTAACAATTTCAAAATAGCTGTGATTAAAAATCCCTCATTGATATTATCATTAAAAACGATAATACAAAAAAAAAATTAATAATAATGTGCTCTGCATTTGACCCATCCCCTTGTTCACCCCCTGGGAGGTGAGGGGAGCAGTGAGCAGCAGCAGTGGCCGTGCCCGGGAATCATTTTTGGTGATTCAACCCCCAATTTCAACCCTTGATGCTGAGTGCCAAGCAGGGAGGTAATGGGTCCCATTTTTATAGTCTTTGGTATGACTCGGCCGGGCGGACGCTGTAACCATTCGGCCACTGAGTAGGTGAATGAGGATTCATAACATTATACTTTTGAAGCAAAATATACTAATGCTTATAGAAGCTATCACGAAAGAAGACTGAGAAGTTGAAGCAGACGGAAGCAGGAAGAGTGAAGTGGAAGCAATTTTGAGGCTATAAATATGGAACCTGGAGCCAAGCGTTCTTGATATAAATAGAGTGCTTACCCAAAATCAACAGTAAACGTCCCAGGCCAGATGGACCAGAACAACAACTGTCCATTGAGTAAATCAGTTTAATATCGATCATGATACACGCAGCAGGCAACACGTGTTGGTACAACTTCAGTGCATACACTCTGGCTAGCTCAGCTGTGTACAAACAAAATATAAAATGTGGGATAATACTTTACAAATACTGTTACAAGATTGTTCATGTTTTTCAATAAGTACGAATTGGTGTCCTATTGTGGTGTTGTGTATTACAAACTCAAACGCATTGTGTCCTGACGCAGAAGCTGGTTTATCTTTTGCAGTAGTTAACTTTTACGGCTAATACTGTATCATGGTGATGTGTTACTACGCTAGAAAAAGAGTTCATCAGTGTTCGCTCTTACAACAACAATTGGTTATTATACTGGTTACAGAACACAGCGTAAATTAAGTATTGTCAATGGTTTTTAAATGCATTTTAAAGTGTGTTAGAGGTAGATTTGATTGCTCCCATTAGCTGCATTGCTAGCTAATTAGAAGGAGCCGATTTTTACATGTTAGAATGCAAAAATCTCTCATAACAATGGTGAACGATAGGTAAAATTTCATAATAGTGCAATTCCCCTTCAATATATTAATTTTGCTAAAAGGTGTCGCCAAAAACCAATGACCACTTAACTTTAACCTAAAAAAATGCATTAGTCCTTACACAACAGTTAATAATAAATAGGTTCATGTTTTTCAAACCTACTATTGTTATCTAAGTAAATTCACTTTCTAATATCCTACAATGCACCAACGACTAGGGTTTAGCGATGCTGCACAATTTGTTATCCGTCCAATACCTACACCGATACTCATAACCAGACTTGTGTATGTTTAATTGGAAACCTTCGATGGTCTATGAACAAAACACAATTTTAAAGATTTTAGGCCCAAAAATATTTCTAAAAATGAAAACAGATTGTTTCAAATGTTATTTTGGTAAGTTATGATATTGATAATTATTCATGTGTTTTTTATTGATTTACTATTTGTTTTGTATTTGTATCACAGATTGAGTAGAGGAAGTGGATAAGCTTGGTTTCTTCTGACGCCTTTTCAGACATGTTGACATGTGAAACTGTAAACATGTGATGTACCACATTGTAACTGTATACATGTTGAAAATAAACTAATCCCATAACCATAAGCATAAATAGATACAACAATATAAGACAATGTGACATTGTCAGCAAAATGTGTCTTTTTTTTCTTGTACATTTTGTTGCTTGCAGGGCAGCACGGTGCGACAGGGGTTAGTGCGCCTGCCTCACAATACGAAGGTCCTGAGTAGTCCTGGGTTCAATCCCAGGCTCGGGATCCTTCTGTGTGGAGTTTGCATGTTCTCCCCGTAACTGCGTGGGTTCCCTCCGGGTACTCCGGCTTCCTCCCACTTCCAAAGACATGCACCTGGGGATAGGTTGATTGGCAACACTAAAATTGGCCCTAGTGTGTGAATGTGAGTGTGAATGTTGTCTGTCTATCTGTGTTGGCCCTGCGATAATGTGGCGACTTGTCCAGGGTGTACCCCACCTTCCGCCCAATTGTAGCTGAGGTAGGCACCAGCGCCCCCCCAAACCCAAAAGGGGAATAAGCGGTAGAAAATGGATTTATGGATGGATTTTGTCCCTTGCAATTGCACAGTTTGAAAGTTTGCTGGCTTCATTCTACCGCATATTTTTTTAGGACTACTTTCAACTAGAGGCGAATCCTGAAGGAATTGCGTGTGAATGCTCAAATGTTGAAGTTAAACTGAAATCCTGGAATGGTTTTAAAATTTTTGAAGTTGAGCATACAATTCCCAAACAGGCTGAATATTTTGAAGCTGGAACAGATTGAATCAGACAAAAAATGTTGGAGTTGTGGAACTTTGAAGAATGTCCCATTTATTTCAATGGGAATTTCCAAACATTTGGTAATTTCGGGGAAAGCGGGAATCAATGGTCTGAATGAGTTGAAATGGTCGGTGTTGGAATTTTTCAGATCGGTCGAGAAATGTTGAAGTAGTAACATGTTCAATTGAGAAATGGTATGACGGAATTCTTGGAATTTCTGGAAAAATTTGAATTTTTCCTGTTAAAAAAAACAACTTTGTTTTTTTCCTGATTAAGAGGAATGTTTAGACAGTGGAACGGTTGAAATGCGTTGAAAAATGTGAAAGGAGTAGTCACCAGAAAAAAATGTGTAAATAGGTCTTTAAAAACCCAGGGATTCTGGAAAATCCTGGTATATTTTTGAATTTGGAAAAAAAAGGTAGTTTTAATCTCCAGGATGGTGAAATGTGTTGAAGATGGAATGGTTTGAAAAGGTTGAAATTTATGGAAATGGTGGCAGTTTGAAAAATGACCAATTCATTTTGAATGGGAAAAATGTACTGGAAAACCTGGAATTCCGGGAAATCTGTGAAGCTTTGGAATTTGTCAAGGGAAACCCCGCGATTTCCGAATAGGCTGAAAAGTTTGAAGTTGGAACGGTTTGAATCGGGTGAAAATGTGGAAGGTAGAGAGCGTGCCAAAATCTGGAAAAGAAGAGGAAGTTTAACTGGAAGAGGCATTTCCTGATGGAATTGCATGTGAATGTTTCAATGTTGAAGTTGAACTAAAATGCTGACAGAATGTAGTGTGAATATAGGAATAGTTTGAATGTTGGAATGGTTTGAATGTTAAAGAGCTGAGGCTGACGGTCTACAAAATGTTGAAGTAGTAAATGGTATCAGGGAATTTTGAGAAAATTAGGAATGTTTTGGAACTTGGAAAAAAGGTAGCCTAAATTTCCAAAATGGTGGAATATGTTGAAGGTGGAATGGTTTGAATGGGTTGAAAAATGTGGGATTTGGGGGATTAAGAAAAATGGCCAATTCATTTTGAGAGGGGAAAATGCCAAAAAAAAAAAAAAGAAAAAAAGGAAATGTGGGAAAACTGGGAATTTTTGGGGGAATCTTTGAAACAGAGCAGACTGAATATTTAGAAGTTGGAACAGTTTGAATCAGATTATAAATGTGGGAATTTTGGAACTTTGAAGAATGTCCCATTGATTCCAATGGGAATTTCAGAAAAAATTGGGAATTTTGGAAAAAGCGGGAATTTTTTTGAAAATGGTAAAAAAAAAAAAACTTGCATGGTGTGAATGAGTTGAAATGGTTGACATTTTCAAATCGGTCGAGAAATTATGAAGTAGTAACATGTTGAATTGACAAATTCCTGGAATTTCGGGAAAACTGGGAATTTTTACAGTTCAAAAAACTACTTTGTTTCTTGTCCTGATTAAAAGGAATGTTTTGACGGCGGAATGGTTGAAATGTATAAAAACTGTGGAAGGAGTAGTCGCAAAAAAAAAAGGGTGGAATTAGGGGTCTTTGAAATTCAGGAATTCAGGAAAATTCTGGAATTTTTTGGAACTGGGAAAAAAGGTAGTTTGGCCTACCATGAATTGATTTACGTGGACCCTGACTTAAACAAGTTGAAAAACTTATTTGGATTTTACCATTTAGTGATCAATTGTACGGAATACGTACTGAACTGTGCAATCTACTAATAAAAGTTTCAATCAATCAATCAATCAGGCCAATTCATTTTGAATGGAAAAATGTCCCGGAAAACCTGAAACTCTGGAAAATCTGGGAATTTTCGGAAATTGTCAAGGCAAAAGCCCCAATTTCTGAATAGGCTGAACAGTTTGAAAGTGGAACGGTTTGAATCGGGTGAAAAATGTGGAAGGTAGCGCACACCAAAATCTGGAGGATAAGAAGACGAAGAATAAATAGATACATTTTGGGGTAAAAAAACATATGTGTGAATGCTTTGGAGCATTCATACAATAAATAGATGCATTTTGGTGTAGAAAACCATATGTATGAATGCTTTTGAGCATTCACACAATAATATTAATAATATGTTGAATAAATAGATACATTTTGATGTAGACAACCGTATGTGTAATAGCTTTGGAGCATTCACAGAATAAATAGATGCATTTTGGTGTAAAAAACCATATATGTGAATGCTTTGGAGCATTCACACACTAATAACAATTAGTTGAATAAACAAATGCATTTTGGTGTACAAAACTGTATGTGTGAATGCTTTGTAGCATTCACACAAAAAATACATGCATTTTGGTGTAGAAAACCATATGTGTGAATGTTTGGAGCATTCACAAAATAAATAGATGCATTTTGGTGTAGAAAACCATATGTGTGAATGTTTTGGAGCATTCACACACTAATACTAATACGTTGAATAAATAGATGCATTTTGTTGTACAAAACCATATGTGTGAATGCTTTGGAGCATTCACACAATAAATACATGCATTTTGGTGTAGAAAACCATATGTGTGAATGTTTGGAGCATTCACAAAATAAATAGATGCATTTTGGTGTAGAAAACCATATGTGTGAATGCTTTGCAGCATTCACAAAATAATTATAATACGTTGAATACATAGATGATTTTTGGTGTAGACAACCATATTTGTAATTGCTTTGGAGCATTCACACAATAAATAGATGCATTTTGGTGTAGACAATCATATGTATGAATGTTTTGGAGCATTCGCACATATGGCGCTTTGGAGCATCCAACCATCCATTTTCTGCCTATCTCAGCTACAATCGGGCGGAAGGCGGTGTACACCCTGGACAAGTCGCCACCTCATCACAGGGCCAACACAGATAGACAGACAACATTCACACTCACATTCACACACTAGGGACCATTTAGTTTGGCCAATCAACCTATCCCCAGGTGCATGTCTTTGGAGGTGGGAGGAAGCCGGAGTACCCGGAGGGAACCCACGCATTCACGGGGAAAACATGCAAACTCCACACAGAAAGATCCTGAGCCCGGGATTGAACCCTGACTACTCAGGACATTCATATTGTGAGGCAGACGCACTAACCCCTCTTCCACTGTGAAGCCCTGCTTTGGAGCATTTACACAATAACAATACTATGTTGAATAGGTAGATTAATTTTGTTGTAGACAACCGTATGTGTAATTGCTTTGGAGCATTCACACAATAAATAGATTAATTTTGTTGTAGAGAACCATATGTGTGAATGTTTTCAAGCATTCACACAATAATGATAATAAGTTGAATAAATAGATACATTTTGGTGTAGAAAACCAAAACATTCACGCGAAAAAAATAGATTAATTTTGGTGTAGGAAACTGCATTAATGAATGGTTTGGAGCATTCACACAATTAATAATCCGCTTTGCAATGTCTGTGTCCAAGCTGTGTCCAAAACCGTATTCCCTGAGTTCATCAACAATATGTAACAATATGAATAAAACAACAAAATAAATCAGAAAACTTTGTGACACTAAACATAGAAGAGGACCGAGCAATATTATTCTATCTCGTTAGTATCAATTTTACACTGATACCAACCTCAATTGGCATAAATATTGTCAATATCTGACTGGATCCCCTCACTCATCACCAAAGACATTGACGGTTCAAACGTCGTTTCCGTCAAATCTGACCGTCACAGACCAATGCAATCTGACACGCCAACAGCTCTACAGCGCCACCTGTAGCAAGACCGACGACATTACCCCAAGCAAAGGCAATAAATTGCATTCAAGTGTTGTCTTTCCTCTCACTCACCGCCGCCGCTGGCCTCGCCGTCCCTCCGCAGACCACAGAACATGACCGCCGACATGGAGGTGATCAGCAGAGCCTCCGCACAGAGACGCACAGAGACACACTCGCAGCGAGCGGGAGGAGAGAGAGATGTGGCAAGCTGAGGGCTGGGGGAACATAGTGGTGATGATCAAAGATGATGACTGGCGCTTACGTTACAACTGCTCAGCCCCCCCAGAGACAGAGAGAGAGAGAGAGAGAGAGAGAGCTCAGTGGAGAGAGAAGAAAGACATGTCGTAATGTAGAGTCCAGACTACAAGCAAGTTCCTTACGAGCAACGATGCTTACACTAAAGCAGGGGTCGGCAACCCAAAATGTTGAAAGAGCCATATTGGACCGAAAATACAAAAACAAATCTATCTGGAGCCGCCAAAAAATAAAAGCCATATTACATACAGATAGTGTGTCATGAGATATAAATTGAATTAAGAGGGCTTAAAGGAAACTAAATGAGCTCAAATATAGCTACCAATGAGGCATCATAATGCAATGTGTACATATACCTGGCCTAAATAGTAGAGCTGCGAATCTTTGGGTGTCCCACGATTCGATTCAATATCGATTCTTGGGTCACGATTCGATTCAAAATCGATTTTTTTTTCAATTCAACACAATTCAAAAACGATTTTTTTTTCACGATTTAATAGGATTCTCTAATCATTTAATACGTAGGATTTCAGCAGGATCTACCCCAGTCTGCTGAAATGCAAGCAGAGTAGTAGATTTTTGTAAAAATCTTTTATAAATGTAAAGGGCAATGTTTTATCAACTGATTGCAATAATGTAAATTTGTTTTAACTATTAAGCAAAACAAAAATATGACTTATTTTATCTTTGTGAAAATATTGGACACAGTGTGTTGTCAAGCTAATGAGATGCGATGCAATTAAGTACAAGCCACTGACACACTATTGTTCTTTTTTTTTTATTTCTATAAATGTGTAATGATAATGTCAATGAGGGATTTTTAATCACTGCTATGTTGAAATTATAACTAATATTGATACTGTTGTTGATAATGAATTGATTAACGTGGACCCCGACTTAAACAAGTTGAAAAACTTATTCGGGTGTTACCATTTAGTGGTCAATTGTAAGGAATATGTACTGAACTGTGCAATCTACTAATAAAAGTATCAATCAATCAATAAATCAAATCATTTTTGTTTCACTACTTTTTGTAGCGTTTCGGACGCATTTTAAATGCGAGAGTTGTCACCCCCGGATGCAACAGGACTTGGACCAGACGGGATTGCAGGTAGAAGCTTGTTTTAATATAAAAAAATGATAAAATAACACTTGACAAAAGGTAAAGAAACGTCGTGCCAACGCACGGGAAGCTAAATGCTAATGTTAGCAAGAGTCGAGTTCAGCGTGTCCATTAGGGAACAACGTGCAGAGAGCACGTGAAGCTAGGGCGGGACTTAGCAGAGTAAATACAAAGTAGAAGAACCAACGCAACTGTTGCATAGAGCAAACAAAACATCCAGACAGAACTAAGGTAGCAAGCCGGTTAAATACTAAAGCAATAATCACAAACAGTTGTGCGTCAGGAGCCAGTGCAGGTGGAACAAATGAAGTCGCCATGGTGATGAATATAAACAAGGAAGTGCATACGACTCAGGGAACAGAAGAGTCCAGAAATAATCAAAACACAAAAAGGGATTCAAACATGGACTAGAGATGTGATCCGGGAACCGGATCACAACACTTTTAGTTTGTTCTGTGTCGTGTTTGTGTCTTCTCTCAATTGCTCTGTTTATTGCAGTTCTGAGTGTTGCTGGGTCAGGTTTAGTTTTGGAATTGGATTGCATTGTTATGGTATTGCTGTGTATTGTTTTGTTGGATTGGTAAACAAATAAAAAATAAAAAATAAAAAAAATAGATTTTTTAAAAATGAGAATCGGTTCTGAATCGCAAAGCGTGAGAATCGCGATTCATATTCGATTTTATTTTTTCCCACACTCATCGATCAGCTTGCAATCATTCAGGGACCAAATATGTCCAATTAGCACTCCACACAAGACAATAACATCAACAAAACTCACCTTTGTGCATTCACGCACAATGGTAAAAGTTTGGTGGACAAAATGAGACGGAAAAAAAAGTGGCATAAAACACGTCCTAGAAAGTCGGAGAAAGTCGTACATGTAAACAAACCACGGTGAGTTCAAGGACCGCCAAAATTAGTAGGACAAAACGGCGCTCGCCAAATACTGGAATTAGTGAAGGACGTTTAATATAAACAGTGTGCTTTATAACAAATTGGGAGGATGGTGTCATGATTGTCCTCCTGCAGAAACCCTATTAAAACAAAACATTTTTTTTTCCTTCATTTTTTTTCCCATTTTTCATACATTTTTGAAAAAGCTCCAGAGATCCACTAAAGATGCGGCTCGAGAGCCGCGAGTTGCCGAACGCCCCACTAAAGCTAGCATACCTTTTACTGTAATTATTTAACTTGATTTTTTTGGAACAATTCAAACACTTATCACTTATAAAACGTAAAAATAATAATTTTTTTTGTAGGAAAAAAATGCAAACATAGAATAATTACAGTAAAACAGAAATTTGCAATCCTTTGTGAGATAAAGTCCACTTTGGCTCTTGGAGGGGCAGCCCTGAACAAAACGTCCAATCAGATTGCTCTAATGTCATCACATGTTCTGTCATAGCCAACACTGGTGAAATTGAGGCCTTAAGAACAATTTCCTTTGGAGCAACCCGTTACATTTTCTAACGTTTTTTTTTTTTATGTACCTTATTTTTTTCGGACCATAAGGCGCTGCTCTCCCACATCGAGAGGAGGAGGAGCCAGATGTCGCGGCGGGGTTTTTTGCAGCTTACTGCGGGGTTCGTTCTCCCGAGATGCAAACGGACCACTGCGGACATGGCGTGCAGGTTGGAAGATGATTTATTCCTCAAAATATCAAAGTGGTACAAAAAACAGAAAACGAGCTGACAAAACAGCCTGCCTGATCGCACTCAAAGCTAAAGCTACACTTATCATGTACTATGGACAAGAAATAAACACGTAACATTAGCATGAAACATACAACTTACGTAGCAGGGTTGCATGAAGCATGATTTGTGCTCAGGAAAGCAGGTGAGCGGCGAACACTAATCAGAGACAGGTGGAAAAATTCAAGTAACCATGGTAACAAACAAACAAGGGTGTACAAAAACAGGAAATAATGGAGTCCGAATCTAACAGAACATAACAAAACATGATCTGGACCATAGATCATGACACCAGATGAGGTAGTTTGGGCGTCTGGTCAGGATGCCACCTGAACGCCTCCCTAGGGAGGTGTTTAGGGCACGTCCAACCGGTAGGAGGCCATGAGGAAGACCCAGGACACGTCGGGAAGACTATGTCTCCCGGTTGGCCTGGGAACACCTTGGGATCCCCTGGGAAGAGCTGGACGAAGGGGCTGGGGAGAGGGAAGTCTGGGCTTCCCTGCTTAGGCTGCTGCCCCCGTGACCCGACCTTGGATAAAAGGAAGAAGATGGATGGATATAAGGCACACTTAAAATCCTTTCATTTTTTCAAAACTTGACATTGGCCCTTAAAACTCGGTGCGCCTAATTTACAGAATAATTTTGGTTGTGCTTACCGACAACAAAGGTATTTTATTTGGTACATGGTGTAAGTGTGACCAGTAGATGGCAGTTGCACAGCGTGGCACGGTTGGGAGAGTGGCCATGCAAGCAACCTGAGGGTTCCTGGTTTGATTCTCACCTTCTACCAACCATGCCATGTCGTGTCCTTGAGCAAGACACTTCACTTTTGCTCCTGATGGGTCGTGGTTGGGGCCTGGCATGGCAGCTCCTGCCATCAGTGTGTGAATGGGTGGAAGTGGAAATAGTGTCAAAGCGCTATGAGTACCTTGAAGGGAGAAAAGCTCTACAAGTATAACCCATTTACACTTTAGAGATTCATGTAGACTGCAATATGATGGCAGTCACACATAAGAAATACATGTAGACTGCAACATGACTTAAGTAAACAACACCAACATTTTATATGTTCTATTGAAAATATAGAACATTACACACGGAGCACAAAAATCTATCAAAATGTTTTAGTACAACTTTGGTAAGCTATGAATCCGCTTGATGGATTGTACTGTGCTTCAACATAGGAGTTTTATTATGGTGTGTGTATAAGGTAAGACATATTATCTGCCGTTTTGTTTCACAATAATATGCAAAAGCAACTTTTTTTACCTTCTGGCACCTGCTAAACTGTATTTGGGATCTGCATAAATCCTGAAAATGTGTGTGTATCCGCCTTTGTAGTCCGTATGGACAACATAGTCAATAAACTTCTTTTTTTTCTTTATCTTGTTGTTATGGACATTCATCCACCACTGTTTCCTTTTTTAAATATGAAGTAGTGTAAAATTCTTACTTATATCTGTCAGTAAACTCGCCATGAAAGCGCTAAAACATACCGGTGTAGTGAGTACACATTATTCACTCAAAGAACTTTAGTTATTAAAGTTCCGGTCGGACGTTTTTTACGAGACACAGGAGATGCTGCTCTGTTATTGATTTAAGTAAAATCTGAATGCCATTAAAACAGTTTAGCTGCAGCTTTTGACACTTTTTCCACTTCCGTCCTTGCACGCCACACTGCTGCAACAAAGATAACGGGAAGAAGACGCTACGGAAGGTGAGCTACGTAAATAGGACCGCCCACAAAACGGTGCATCCTGAAGCGACTGTCAGAAAGCGGCTTGAAGATGATCTGTAAAATATAATCTATTCAATATTTTGACCAAAGAATCTCCATTACATGTTTTGTAGACCACAAAGAAGTGTTTTCAATTCAGAAAAAACTATGAAAAAATGACCCTTTAATGCGCCCTATTATCCGGTACGCCTTTTGTATGAAAATAGACCTGAGTAAATCCTCTCATTGGCAGTGCACCTTATAACCCGGTGCGCCCTATGATACGGAAAATACGGTATGTTAAACGTTTATTTTTTGCATTATTATTCAAACTTGAAATTGCACCAGATGTATGTTTGTACTCAAACTAATTCATAAGGAATACATAATTAATGTATTTTAGCGCAAAATGTCCCATTTTACATAATCAAAACATACATTTGCAATCCTTCCTGAGACCAGGACTCCAAGCCTGTATACGAGCACTAACTGTGAACATTCTAGAGGAAATGTGCTATTATAACCTTATCAGTGACAGAGCAGGTAGAGGCTAGAAATAGGTTTGCTGTAAAAAAAATCATCTAAAGTATTCTGACATTATATGTGCACTTTTTTTTACACAAAGCGGGTCTCCACAATATTGCAGGGTCCTCACAGAAAATTTCAGAGGGGGAGGAGTATACAGTATGTTGGTGCCTCACCGCTGAAGCTGAAACCAGCTTTTGTGTGTGTAATTGCATGATTATTTGCACAGGGGTTGTTATGATTAACTGTGATGTAAACAGAAGAAAAAACCCTGAAAATGTGTTTGTTTGATTATGTGATGTCCATGCTTTCATTTTCATTTGTCTATTTTTGCGTTTCATCCTTACGAGCCTCAAACTCCGGCACGGCGTCTGAGCAACAATTAATCATGTTCTCAAGCACGACGGCAGCGGCAGGAAGACACCGCAGTGTTCCTCTTCCTCGCATTCCATACACTCTGTCAAGAATTATGTGCTGTGTGTTCCTTCTTGTCCTCCCCCAGTTACTACTGAGCCCCCACATCTAATACGACAGCTTCCACTTTCTTAGAGCATCCTGTTCATGATTCTGACTCTCCACCACCGTAATCCTGCTATTCTTGTTGCTGCGCTCCGCAGCTTTTTTTGTGTATACACATTTAGTTTGTCTCTGTGACCCTTTTAACTTTTTATTTTAGTTCTACATCCCCAGTGAGTTCCAGATATATTTATTTATTTTGCCTTGAGGACTGTTGTATTCTTCCTGAGCCAGATATTAAAGACAAACCACTTTTGTCAAATCAATATCTGACGCATTTCACAACTCTGGGAATGGATTGCCGATCCGCAGCAGTGTGTGACCTGTGCTGTTGTGAATGGTTCCACACCACTATGGTCCATAACCGGTTTACTAAAATTATTAGTAGTTAATAGGGTTGTACGGTATACCGGTATTAGTATAGTACCGTGACGCTAATGAATCATATTCGGTACTATACAGCCTCTGAAAAGTACTGTTCCTCCCCCCCTGTCGCCTGTCGTCGACATGTCTTGTCATTGTTGGTTTACGAGCATGTTCGGCAGTGCACAATCACAGAGTACTTACAAGCAGACACAGTGGGTGGACAGAAAAGGGAGAACGGACACATTTTGGCTTAAAAACTAACAATAAAAGTGAAGTTATAACAGTACGAGGTACTATAAGACATGGCTAAATAGCTAGCGGCGAACGTTCTTTCGCATTAAACAGTGTTTTAGCTACTTCTAAATCACTACTCCTCGCCTCCATGGCGACAAATAAAGTAAGTTTCTTAAAAGTATCATTCCTGCAGGAGGAGGAATAGCTGAACATGTTTCACTGGGGCCCTGCGATGAGGTGGCGACTTGTCCATGGTGTACGCCGCCTTCTGCCCAGTTGTAGCTGAGATAGGCGCCAGCGCCCCCCCGTGACCCCAAAAGGGAATAAGCGGTAGGAAATGGGTGGATGGATGGGTTTCACAACACACCGTAGCTCACCAGCCTCAAAATGTAAACAAATGCAATTGGTGGCTCTACACCTGACATCAACTGCAATGATACCGCTGCTTTCACCGCTTGTTCCCAAGTACAAGAGCGTATCTAGTCGATACTACTATGATTACGTGACTATTTTTTGGAATCACAAAATCGTTTTTTTTTTTTTTTCATATATATTGTTTATAAACTCAAGAAATATCTCCTCGGACACATGAGGACTTTGAATATGACCAATGTATGATCCTGTAACGACTTGGTATCGGATTGATACCCAAATTTGTGGTATCATCCAAAACTAATGTAAAGTATCAAACAGCAGAAGAATAAGTGATTATTAAATATGAACAGAAGTGAAGAGATAACATGTTAAAAGAGAAAGTAAGCAGATATTAACAGTAAATAAACAAGTAGATTAATAATTCCTTTTCTACCACTTGTCCTTAATAATTTCGACAAAATAATAGAATGGAAAATGACACAATATGCTACTGCATATGCAGACTAATTAGGAGCCTTTGTTTGCATACTTACTCCTAAAAGACAAGTTGTCTTATATATTCACTATTTTATTTAAGGACAAACCTGAAATAAGAAATACATGCTATGTTAAAATTAAGCCAATAATGCATTTTTTTTTAGGTCCCTTTTATTTAGGAAAGTCTCGAAAAGTACCGACACATTTTTTGTACCGGCACCGGTACCAACATATTTGGTATTGGGACAAGACTAGTAGTTAAATAATTTCAATCTTGCTGCTGGTAAGACTTCAATCCACAAAAGAACACTAAGAAAAATTGATAGTCAACATCTGCCACATTTCAGTACTCAATAACACACACAGTGCAGCCACACTTTAAATCACCTGTCATTCATTTGCATGCATATACTGCAGTCATATCTGGAACAACATGCAAACACACAAGCTAAAATTGTACTCCCAAAAGGACCACATATTTGCGTGCAGACACACACACGCTAGACATATTTGTACGTGTGTGTGCGCGCTAACCCTAATAAAGCTACTTCTTATTTACTCTCTCTCTGTGTTTGGTCAGTTCTCACTGGAGCTCGCTCGCCTGCCTATGCCTGACCTACTTTCCCCCCGCCCCGAAAAAGTTCAATCTGCATCTTTGCATCAGCATCATTTTGCTGGCATCCTGTCTGCCCGCAAGACGCCGCTGACTCACACACACAAGCGGCACACAGCAGCTGCTTTCACCGCTTGTTCCCCATCCACGCCACAACATCCAACAATATTTGAAATATATGTTTCTATCGCTCATCCCGCTTTCTGGATGGATGAAGCAATCCTGCACAGCCCAGAAAAATTATCTTTGATTGTATCCTATTTTCAAAGACTCTGCAGATGATATACGGTAGTTCGTATTGTCCCTAACGTGTAATGTTTTAAGTCCCTAATTTGCGTATGGAAACATTTTGGAGTGGTTGTCATGTGACTATAGGATCTGGCTACCACAAAATGGCAGTGTTAAAGGCCATTCTAGTCTTAGTACCATAGTGTATTTCTTCATCCTATGGCCACGTAAGGGACGCGGGGTGTCTTACATCAGCACCGGAAGTCCTAAAATCAGTCCTTCTTTAGCTGCCATCTTGTTTTATCATCTTGTTAGAATGATTATGTATATATTATCATCATAACTTTATGCTTAAGGGCCGTTACTATAAAGTATTGTCAATTTGTGCTGAAGTTGTATTTCTGTATTTGTGCAGAGCTAGCAATCCAGAAGATTGCTGGCCTGTTTTTATCATTGATTTGTACAGATTCCGCCCGCTGACTACCAAGGCCGCACATTGTGTTCTGGGACCAGAACAAGCAGAGACTGGGCGACAGCACCAAGTGTCAACATATTTGCATTTTTGTATAGTCATATATTGTGTCGAGTCTACCCCCTTTCCCTCAGTCACAGTGATGTAATAGGGACTTTCCTAATAAATAGAGGCTTTAGTTTAGAACGTAGTTTGGATCTGTAACTACAGTACAACCAAAACACGTGTTTCCTCATGAGCTCTATTTAACTCTGTGTCTGCTTGGTTCCTTGCTTCTTGTCTGATTAATAGATGTCATCAGTGTTTGAAGGTGATAATCATATAGATGGATGGATGGATGGATGGATAGATAGATAGATAGATAGATAGATAGATAGATAGATAGATAGATAGATAGATAGATAGATAGATAGATAGATAGATAGATAGATAGATAGATAGATAGATAGATAGATAGTACTTTATTTATTCCTTCAGGAGAGTTCCTTCAGGAAATATACAGTATTGCTGCCTTTGAACCCGTCAATGTTTACTTTTGTATGCACATTAAATCAACAAAAAAATCCTGACTTTGGAGCAATGTTCGCGGACTCTAATATTTGGCTCTCTATTAGATGCAATGGTTTTCCGCATTGGGACAATGATTTCGGTCCTAACTTGTTCACCGGTCTTCATATGGAAGGTACTTTTCCTTGTTGATGTCTCAAGAAGGGTAGAAATACAAGAACACACACACACACACACACACACACACACACACACACACAAACACACACATTTACAAACAGAGAAGACTTTGCGGTGGGCTAAGGTGTCGTAGACGTTTTTCAGCGACTTGTCTTTTCTCCGTGTTTGCAGCTTCAAGTACAAATGCGTCAGCACTCCGAGGATTATGGGTAATACGTCTGACGAGACAAATGACAGCCTCCTCTAGGTGTGTGCTGAGCTCCCTATAAGATTGCAATACCTGACAAAGAATGTGCATTAAAAAGAAAACAAATGGCCGATGTGTTTAAAAGGAGCTCCAGTTGGTTTTCATTGTGATGAAGTTTAAATTAATCTTCCTCAAGCTGCGATCGTCTTCAACTCCATTTCACAACCTCTGAAGATTCCTCCATCATGCGTGTTTGAGAGGCCCGTTGAAGAGGAGAACGTGCAAATACGATGATGAAGAGAAAAAAAACAACATTTCCAAATCTTCCATTATCTGTTTTATCAAGATTGTGTGAAATCGATCCCCCATTTTTATTCTGCATTTCTATGTCGTTGTGATGCTAACGCACAACATCATCCTTCATTCCTGATTATGTTTCTTGATACTTTTCAAAATAAAGTGAACCATAACAAATGTCATTACTGGCTTTATTTTAACAGAAACATATATTTTTGAATGCACTCCAAAAACAATTTTTAATCACATAAATAAAATGGCAATAAATAAGAGTGAACATACAAACAACTTAACTTTTAGCAGCTAGTACGCAAACAGGTTACAAATGCTCTTAATAGAGATGTCCGATAATATTGGACTGCTCATATTATCGGCCGATAAATGCTTTAATATGTATATATATATATATATATATATATATATATATATATATATATATATATATATATATATATATATATATATATATAAAGTTGCACCACACCCCCACCTCGGCTCCTCAGACCATCTAACTGTGATGCTAATTCCTGCAAACAAGCCCCTTCTGATCAGGAAGCAAGCGACAATGAAGCAAGTGAGGACCTGGCCCCTGCTTCAAGACCGCCACCATCGTGCCCCTGCCAAAGAAAAACACTGTGACCTGTCTGAATGACTATCGCCCTGTTGCACTCACCCCAATAGTGATGAAGTGCTTCGAGAGGATAGTCATGTCACACATCAAGAAGACAATTCCAGACACACTGGACCCTCTACAGTTTGCCTAACGACAGGACCGGTCCACTGAGGATGTAGTCAACACCGCCATCCACACCACCCTCACCCACTTAGAGGGCAAGGACACCTATGCCAGGTGATTATTCATCGACTACAGCTCTGCTTTTAACACGACTATCCCACAAAAACTCACTGCTAAACTCCTCACTGTTGGTCTGACACCAACTCTCTGTGACTGGGTCCTGAACTTTCTCACAAACCGGCCCCAGTCAGTCAGAATCGGCAACCAGACATCAGGCACAAAGGTTCTAAGCATAGGGACCCCCCAAGGCTGCGTGCTGAGCCCCCTACTGTACACCCTCTTCACACACGACTGTGTGGCCTCCCAAAACAACACCAGTATCATCAAGTTTGCCGATGATACTATGGTCGTCGGACTGATCACCGGGGAGCTGAGGCAGCGTACAGAAGGGAGGTAGTGGAACTGGTGGCCTGGTGTCAGGATAATAATCTCTCTTTGAACACAAACAAGACCAAGGAGATGATTATTGACCCACGAAGAAGGAGTGCACAGTACACACCTTTGTACATAGGGGGGACAAAGGTGGACAGGGTGAAAACTTTAAATTCCTCGGGACCCACATCAGCGAGGACCTCACCTGGGATCACAACACCCAACAAATAATAAAGAAAGCCCAGCAGCGACTGTACTTCCTAAGAAGGCTGAGAAAATTTCGTATTCAACCCAAAATTCTCAGCAACTTGTATATAAGTACGGTTGAGAGTGTCCTTACCAGCTCAATCACGGTCTGGTATGGAAAACTGCACTGCTAAGGACAGGAAGGCACTCCAGAGAGTGATTAAAACTGCTCAGTACATATCGGGAGCAGTATTCGCCTCACTACAGGACATGTACTCTACCAGGGCCACCAGGAGAGCACACAACATCATAAAGGACAGTACACCCCCCCAGCACAGTCTCTTCAGCCTCCTCAACCTCCTACCATCAGGCAGACGATACAGGAGCCTGAAATCCAGGACTACGAGACTGACAAACAGTTTCTACCCACAGGCCATCCGGCTTGTGAATCCTAACTTGTGAATGCTTGCCCCCCCCCCCCCCCCTCTTTACTTTTGTCTTTTTGAACAAAAGACAGCTACCTTAACCACCCCCGAACTGTGAACCATCACTGTAGACACTTTCCACCTTTGATCACTAAAGACACTTTAACTGCTGCTGTGACCCAAGGTCACCTCCATATTTATACTGTTGACTGTCAATCAGAATGTACAATAATGTTATGTTACTTACTGTGGCTTGTATATACTTTTTTGTTTTTACTTTATATTTTTAGCTAAGTACCGTGTGACTTGTTGAAGGGTGGACTAGCAAAGTAAGATTTTCATTGTACGGCAAACTGTCTGTTTAACTGTGCATATGACAATAAACAATCTTGAATCTTGAATTTAAATATTTAGGGCAAGTAAATTAAAAAAAATATTTGTGGAAGTCGCTTCCTTGCAGTCCCACTCTTAATCCAATCCAATCCAATCCAATCCAATCCACTTTATTCATATAGCACATTTAAACAACAAGAACGTTTCCAAAGTGCTGCACAGACAAGTTAAAAAAAATATTAAAAAAACAATATTATGCTCCACCAATGACTGAATGAAAACAAAAATAAAACAAATATAAAAACAATATAAAAATAATACGATTAAAACTAGTTTAAAGGGTAAAATCAATTAAAACAGTAAAATAGAAATCAAAGTGTGTAAAAAAACACAGAGGACAACAGAAGACAGAGGACCACACAACTCACGTAGTGTTAAAAGCCAAAGAATAAAAGTGGGTCTTAAGGCGAGACCTAAAACACTCCACTGTGGAAACAGTTTGAACATGGAGGGGCAGAGTGTTCCAGAGCGTTCCAGAGTTTAGGGCCGACCACAGAGAAGGCCCTGTCTCCCCTGGTTTTAAGTCTGGTCTTGGGCACCACGAGCTGGAACTGGCTCTCGGACCTCAGACACAGGCCTTCCAGCGTGCAGGTTTAACAAGATTTTTAATGATAGTATGTTTTTATGCAAAGTTTTCTCTCTCAGAACGTGACTCTTCAGTCACTCTCCAAACTTCCTCCTCCTCCTGCACTCGGCCGCTCGCTCTTAAAGACAACAGATGATTAGATTAACACGTACCACCTGTGGAATCTAATCACCTGCCAGCTGTGTCTCACCATCAGCACATGCCTCGCCCCTGCCCTATTGCGCTCGTCTTCAGCACCACGGACAGTGGCGGTGACTTTTACTTTTACTCCTCCAGGCAGCGGTGGCTAAGCCTCCCCCCACTATATTGTTAACTTTCACTATGATCACAATTTCTGGTTGTCGGGCCAGCAGAGAAGGCCTTGCTGGCCCTAACGGTACACCACTGGATTCACGTGGTGGTAGGTCAGTTTCTAATCAAATAAGGTCTTCTTTACCTGGTGTGAAATCAGTGCGTGAACACAAATCTTACAGTAGATGATGCAGGTCAGTTTGGAGAAGCTGCAGGTGCACAACTGCAGGCAGCCACACTATACTGTAAATGGAACGTAACTGCTGTGTGATAGAACAGCTGCAGCTTCACACATTTATCCACTGAAGTGTAACTGAAAGATGATCATTTCAAAATGTTTACTTACTGTATCAATAAATCCATCGATCAAAGTTTGTTTTTACAGACCTTAATCATAAAACCTTCAGAGGGCTTCCCATACATCGAAATCCTCGCATGTTGACCCGTATATATGGCTCCCCCAAGCCTAACTTCTATGTATTAAATGTTTTTTCATCATTTCTGTTATATCATAAGTCATTTCTACACTGCTGCTGCACCACACATATTTTTTATATCATTTGGCCATATTGGTTGTTTACTTTAACAGTGCCATGTTGCCATGTCTTAAAACTAACATTAATGACTGTTGTAAATCATCTGTTAGTTTCTGCCCCACGCTGAAGCAATACTACACTGCATTGTATTGCTCTTATGAAACAAATCCTCCATTAGCATTTAAAGTTAAGAGTCAAGTACTTAAATAAAAAATACTGATTATACATAAAACAAGTATGTCTTTGCTTATTTTACATGCAGATCTCAGCATTAAGGAATGTCTGTTATTTTATATTTCCTTTTTACATGACATGTGTTTAATCAAATAAAGAGGCTAAACAGATCAGTGTCCACAATACTGAACAGCCTACTTTGGTTGGGTTGGGCTCAGAGCATAGAAGAAAAGGTCATTTCAAATAGCAATATTCAAGGACAACATTAAAACAAATGTGTACATCAGTGGTGGGGGTAATATTGTGGAATTCTCTTTACAACGAGATAAAAAACTGTAAAAATATATTTCATTTGAAAAAAATATATAAAGATAGAACAATAAGATTTTATGGACAGCCATAAGTGTTTACATTTTGCTTTTTATTTATTATTTTACTTATCTTATTGTCTGGTTTTGTATTTGCTCTGTATCATTCCGTGAGGTGTATATCATTATTATTATTTTCTCTGTTTGGTTTATACTTTATGAAGTTTTGCACTTGTTGTGTTTTTCTTGTGTTTTTTTTTTTTTGATTGTTTCATTACATTTGGATATATGTGTCGGTTTAAATGATATTCATGAAGTAAGATAATGTTGTGTGAATTTAAATTGTATAATTGAGGTATAATTATGTATCGTTCAAAATGCACATCAATGAAGGAGATAAATAAAAATTTAAATGAAATGAAATCTCGGGCCTAATACAACTAATATTGGTATTTGTAGTTCATTAAGACATGTTTGTGCTTGAAAATGCTTTAGTACAAAAATTCATTGAATATGCAAAAAAAAAGGGAGCACGGTGGAACAGGGGATAGTGCATGTACCTCACAATACAAAGGTCCTGGATTTGATCCCCAGGCTCGGGGTCTCTCTGTGCGGAGTTTGCAGGTTCTCGCCGTGACTGCGTGGGTTCCCTCCGTATACTCCGGCTTCTTCCCACCTCCATTGGCCTTATTGTGTGAATGTGAGTGTGAATGTTGTCTGTCTATCTGTGTTGGCCCTGCGATGAGGTGGCTACTTGTCCAGGGTGTACGCTGCCTTCTGCTCGAATGCAGCTAAGTTAGACTCCAGCACCACCCGTGACCACAAAAGGGACAAGCAGTAGAAAATGGATGGATGTGTATTCACAACAGACGCTGGCTTGACCACCACACGTATTCAATGAGCCGGATATGACGTGACGTCATTTTGAATCCAAGCAATAGCTTGTTAAAAAAGAATTAAAACTTTACTTTCTACCTCTAACAACCAAAAAGCTGTGAAAACTATGATTCTGTGCTCCAAATTTGATTATTTACAGAACTTGTGTGAGCCCATTTGCTTTACACATATGAATATTTTGCATTCTTCTTTAGTTGCTTTATTGAGTTTTGTGTTGTTTCTGTACTTGTTTTGAGAAATATTATGTATTTGCTTGTATGTAAATGTTGAATTGTATAATAAAGGTTGAAAGAAAAAAATATGATAATTGTGGTGCATTTAAGGACCACAGGTTAGAGCTTGAAACAGAGGCGGAACACATTTTTTAAAGACAGGGCAGGCTCAACACCCAGTAGACGCACTAACAATACCAATTGTAATTATTATCCACTAATTATAATCGTACATGAATCAGCTAATCTCTTCATTAAACTGTGAAGTGCAGGACCACTTGACATATTCATAATCATTTAAGTGAATAATGACAGGTTGTATGAGTTTAAAACTCACATTCTGGCAACTTCATATTACATTCATTTGCACTTCATGAAAATTTTTATATATATATATATATATATATATATATATATATATATATATATATATATGTATAACTCCATCCATTCTTTTTCTACCGCTTATTCCCTTTGGGGTCGCGGGGGGCGCTAGTGCCTATCTCAGCTACAACCGGGCGGAAGGCAGCGTACACCCTGGACAAGTCTCCACCTCATCGCAGGGCCAACACAGATAGACAGACAGCATTCACACTCACATTCACACACTAGGGCCAATTTAGTGTTGCCAATCAACCTATCCCCAGGTGCATGTCTTTGGAGGTGGGAGGAAGCCGGAGTACCGGGAGGGAACCCACTCAGTCACGGGGAGAGCATGCAAACTCCACACAGAAACATCCCTAGGACTACTCAGGACCTTCGTATTGTGAGGCAGACGCACTAACCCCTCTTTTACCGTGAAAATATATTTCATAGATATATTTGTGTGGTTTAGGATTATGTTTGGCAGCCCTCAGCCCCCCTAAAGAGAGCTAATGATGCCACTGGTTCAAACGCTTGATGAAAAACATTGCTGATGAAACTAACACATAAAAATGTAACTAATGCAGTCTTTCTGATAATGATGCCATCCACTGAACTGTCGCTGATGATCACGTTGGGTAACTGGCACGAGTGTAGAAGAAAGGATGGGAACTGGTTTATATTCACATCATCTATTAATCTTAAAAGTCAAAAACATAATAAGGTGTGTCCATGGGTTTTAAAAAAAACTAGCTTAGTTAAAGTACCACTGATAGTCACATGCACACTAGGTGTGGGGAAATTACCCTCGGCAGTTGACCCATCCCCTTGTTCCACCCCGTTGGAGGTGAGGGGAGCAGTGAGCAGCAGCGGTGACCACGCTCGGGAATCATTTTGGTGATTTAACCAATTAAAGTCAAAAAATTGTTCCAGTTTGTATTTAATGCATTCACACATATTGAGTGTGTTTATGTTTGGCAGTGATGTTAATTTTAGAGTGTGTACGGGCCCTTCAAGAGTCTAATAATAACAAATCCATCCATCCATTTTCTACCGCTTATTCCCTTTCGGGGTCGCGGGGGGCGCTGGCGCCTATCTCAGCTACAATCGGGCGGAAGGCAGGGTACACCCTGGACAAGTCACCACCTCATCGCAGGGCCAACACAGATAGACAGACAACATTCACACTCACATTCACACACTAGGGCCAATTTAGTGTTGCCAATCAACCTATCCCCAGGTGCATGTCTTTGGAAGTGGGAGGAAGCCGGAGTACCCGGAGGGAACCCACGCATTCACGGGGAGAACATGCAAACTCCACACAGAAAGATCCCGAGCCTGGATTTGAACCCAGGACTGCAGGAACTTCGTAATGTGAGGCAGACGCACTAACCCCTCTGCCACCGTGAATAACAAATAAATAGCCTAAATGTGGCCACAAACTAAATCTTGTTTAGTGTCACAAAACGCCTGCAGCATTCTTATCTACTGACCAACAGTATCTCTGTCTGGACTGGAGCCTCCGGTGACTCAGACTGGAAGTCTCTGCAGAGAGTGGTGAGGACGGCGGAAAAGATAATAAGGACTCCTCTTCCTCCTATCCGGGAAATCGCAAAAAGCCACTGCCTGACCAGGGCTCAGAAAATCTGTAGAGACTCCTCCCACCCCCACCAAAGACTGTTTTCACTGCTGGAATCTAGAAAGAGGTTCCGCAGCCTCCGTAGCAGAACCTTCAAGTTCTGTAACAGCTTCTTCCCTCAGGCCCTAAGACTGTTGAACGCATCATAATAATCCCCTCAATTCCCACCCAAAAATGGATTAACTGGCTGGAATATAAAGACGATAAAACATACATCCATAAATGTGAATGCATATGCAAAAGTGCAATATATTTATCTTTACAACAATTTATTTGTCAAGCTTATCCCTGACAGTTTCAATCAATCAATCAATCAATCAATGTTTATTTATATAGACCTAAACGCAAATGTCTCAAAGGACTGTACAAACCACTATGACTACGACATCCTCGGAAGAACCCACTTAAGGGCAAGGAAAACTCACACCCAGTGGGCAGGGAGAATTCACACCCAGTGGGACGCCAGTGACAATGATGACTATGAGAACCTTGGAGAGGACCTCAAATGTGGGCAACCCCCCCCTCTAGGGGACCGAAAGCAATGGATGTCGAGCGGGTCTAACATGATACTGTGAAAGTTCAATCCATAGTGGCTCCAACACAGCCGCAAAAGTTAAATTCAAAGCGGATCCAAGACAGCAGCGAGAGTCCCGTCCACAGGAAACCATCCCAGGCGGAGTCGGATCAGCATCGTAGAGATGTCCCTAACCGATACACAGGCGAGCGGTCCATCCTGGGTCCTGACGAGCGGTCCATCCTGGGTCCCAACTCTGGACAGCCAGTGCTTCATCCATGGTCATAGGGGGGGGGGGGGGGGGGGGGGGTCTTTTCAACGCAGATTTCTTGCTGGGACATATGGTACAATACAATCAGCAAAGAGAGGATTGAGCTAGACCGTGTAGTATTTTATACGTAAGTAGTAAAACCTTAAAGTCACATCTTAAGTGCACAGGAAGCCAGTGCAGGTGAGCCAGTATAGGCGTAATATGATCAAACTTTCTTGTTCTTGTCAAAAGTCTAGCAGCCGCATTTTGTACCAACTGTAATCTTTTAATGCTAGACATGGGGAGACCCGAAAATAATACGGTACAGTAATCAAGACGAGACGTAACAAACGCATGGATAATGATCTCAGCGTCGTTAGTGGACAAAATGAAGCGAATTTTAGCGATATTACGGAGATGAAAGAAGGCCGTTTTAGTAACACTTTTAATGTGTGACACAAAGGAGAGGGTTGGGTCGAAGATAATACCCGGATTTTTAACCGAGTCACCTTGTTTAATTATTTGGTTGTCAAATGTTACGGTTGTATTATTAAATAGAGGTCGGTGTCTAGCAGGACCGATAATCAGCATTTCAGTTTTTATGGCGTTGAGTTGCAAAAAATTAGCGGACATCCATTGTTTAATTTCATTAAGACACGCCTCTAGCTGACTACAATCCGGCGTGTTGGTCAGCTTTAGGGGCATGTAGAGTTGGGTGTCATCAGCATAACAGTGAAAGCTAACACCGTATTTGCGTAAGATGTCACCTAGCGGTAGCATGTAAATGCTGAAGAGTGCAGGGCCAAGGACCAAACCCTGGGGAACTCCACACGTTACCTTAACATAGTCCGAGGTCATACTGTTATGGGAGTCACACTGCACCCTGTCAGTAAGATAAGAGTTAAACCAGGACATGGCTAAGTCTGACATAACAATTCGTGTTTTGATACACTCTAATAAAATATTATGATCGACGGTATTGAAAGCAGCGCTAAGATCGAGGAGCAGCAACATAGATGACGCATCAGAATCCCCCCGAGAAGCCAACATAGGACAGGGATGGGTGGGAGGGATTACAAAATGACGCAAAGTTTTTCCTTGATTTGCCCATCAATTTTAAAGCTATGAGAGAGTATTAAGACCATACCTTCTGTCAAAAAATGATTTATGGGGGGTCATAAATCAATGATTTATGAGGGGTCAAGGTCAAAGGTCAATTATTTATGAGGGGTCAAGTTCGAAGGTCAAAGTCAAAGGTCAAGTTCAAAGGTCAGGGTCAAATGTCAAGGTCAAGTGGGTGTGGCTTACCCGGAAGAGGGTGGAGTTAAGACCTGCGGTGGGAGTGGTTAAACCAGGAAGAGGGTGGAGTTTTAACCAGAAAGAGGGCAGAGTTAAGACCTGCGGTGGGAGTGGTTAAACCAGGAAGAGGGTGGAGTTAAGACCTGACGAGGGAACAAAGGAGGGTTCAGTTTTTTAAGAAAGCTTGAGAATGTCATATGAATAGCATGTGACCAGCCATTTGACAGTTTAAATGTTTACGATCGTTTGAAACAACTTCCAGATTTCGATGTATTGATGGCTGGGAATGTTACGTGTGGAGATGTGGACACGCACGCACTTCACACACACACACACACACACACACACACACACACACACACACACACACACACACACACACACACACACACACACACACACACACACGCAGAGGAGGGGTACAAAAGGGCGGTGTAAGGCTTAGTCATTATTTGGAGCTTTATACGTTAGCGTAAAGACTTTGTTCGATTCGGTCATGATTAGTGAAACGCCTGTGTCGATTTATAAAAATAATAAAACTTACATTGACGCTCCGCCAAAAAGTCGAGTGTTTCTAAATCGTATTCAGATGCCACCGACCGAGTCTTTGCGTGAGAAATGGGACTTGGAAGCGTACGGGATGGAGGGATCTTTTGGATTTGTATTCAGATACGAAATGGGTGATATCTGCTTATTTCAGCTAAAAGAAAGAAGAGACGGAAGCCCTTTCTCGATATTTTCATCGTTATCTACCGTGGATTGGGAAGTTTTTGTTACGTGGGGAGATGTGGACACGCACACACAAACACACACACACACACACACACACACACACACACACACACACACACACACACACACACACACACACACACACACGCACGCACACACACGCACACACGCACACACACACACACACGCACACACACACACACACACACACACACACACACACACACACACACACACACACACACACACACACACACACACACACATTCGTACGCACACATCGTTAAGACCAGAAGAGGGGACAAAGGAGGGTTCAGTTTTTACTGACCAGCCATTTGACAGTTTAAATGTTTACGATCGTTTGAAACAACTTCCATACCTCACGAAAACATATTTAAACAGATGGAGAAACTGTCGCAGAACACAGTGTAACCTAGCAACTGACCAGCCATTTGACAGTTTAAATGTTTACGATCATTTGAAACAACTTCCATACCTCACGAAAACATATTTAAACAGATGGAGAAACTATCGCAGAACACAGTGTAACCTAGCAACTGACCAGCCATTTGACAGTTTAAATGTTTACGATCGTTTGAAACAACAGGTCAGTTTGGGGACAAAGGAGGGTTCCGTTTTTACTGACCAGCCATTTGACAGTTTAAATGTTTACGATCGTTTGAAACAACAGGACACGCACGCACGCACACACACACGCACGCACGCACGCACATACGCACACACACGCACACACACGCACACACACACACACACACACACACACCCCATTACCTCTGCTATACCATGTTATTAGACAATGGTTTAACTCCGTTTAAGCATTTAAACGTTAAAAGCATTCCACGTGTACGACGTTGTAATACTTTTTTTTTTTTACCAGCCGATGACGACGAAGTGAAAGACGATGAACTTTGCTTAAACGATCTTACAAAGTTGGAAGATGATTATCGAGGTGTGTTTAAACCTTCGAATTATTTAATATTATGTGTATTCATTATTTTGTTTCATAGAGGAATTGCCGTAAGATCCTAACGCGATCGTTTTAACACAATCGCAGTCTGGTGAGTCAAATGATTCTCATTTTACAAGAAAAAACATGCGGTATACGATACATATATACATATATTTACTTACAGATTTTCCGTTTACATCTCCGGCTCGCTGGTCTCCCTTAACGCTGACGGGTCCGTCGACGGCCGTTCCAGGCAGAGGAGAAGGCTTGATTGCGCCAAAGAACCCAGACATCGAATCCTTGCTCCGAGGGGAAATCATCGAAAACAACGGCGAATGTCCGACATGCCTCCGCTGTAAGTTTTTCTCGTTTTCTGTAAGCTTTTTAAGATTCTCAGGAGCTTTAAAGAGCTCCTCTCATTCCAATGTCTTTCGCTCAAATGAATTTCGCGCCTAAGGGGAATGGGCGGGGACTGATTCCGGAGGTGGGCGGTTGTTTCCTCCAAGCAACCTTCTGGTGTGCATTAGCGTCACTTACTGAAATGGAGTGTGGACCAAGATGGATCCCTACTCTATATTCTTTTATTTAACCCAATGTTTTTTAAATACGTGTATAATGCTTTATATCCTATGTGTTGTGAATTCCATCCTACAATATCTTCCAAGGAACCCAAAGAAATGTTACCACACCTCCCGCTTTATTTATTCTATAGATTGCCAGAACTATTTCATAAACTAAATCTTGTCTTGTTTCTGATGCTATGTTTTTATGCTCATCAATGCACTGTTGGAGTGCGAGCACACAACTACTTCCCCTGCTTTGTTTTCCTCTATCCAGTTAACTGCCATATAAATTGCTACCAATTCCCCCGTAAAAAACAGATAGTTTATCACTGATTATTTTATTTAATACTATGTTTCCTTGTGGGATAACTGCTACAGCTCTTACCTTTATTTTATTTTTTTTATAGTTTTTGATGCATCCGTATATATCATATCTCAATCCATTTTTCTATCCGGTAACTATTTAAATTTCTATTCTTTAGTAATTGCATGTTTTCTTTTGGGTTATCAGACATCCACGGTGGTATTGCAGGCATTGGTACTGTAGGACTAACTTTAATATTGTCAATTTTAACTTTATCACATATGTCTCCTATAACCCACCCAAAACTATTCTTTTTTTTCTTTTCTCTTTTTCTTGGCAGTTTGGTAGCACTGGACAAGTCGGATATCCTTGCTTGGATCCTTTTTAAAGTTGCCCGATAAACTGCTGAGAGTTGATCTCTCCTCTTGTCCAAAGGTTTTTCATTCATTTTTACTTGAAATACTGCCACTAGGGTCGTTGTAGTAGCTCCACAACATAACCTTAAAGCCTGTGACTGGATCCGGTCTATTTTCCCAAGTCATGTTTTTGAAGCGGATTGGTAAATAATGCATCCGTAATCAATAACAGATGGAATTAAAGTGATATATATACATATATTGTTTTCAACGTTAACCTATCAGCCCCCCAATCATTACCCCTCAAAGCCCTCATTATATTTAACACCTTTTTACTTTTTCCCCTATTTTTTTATTTTCAGGAAGGAACACTCCTGAAGGAATAAATAAAGTACTATCTAATCTAATCTAATCAAATCTATTTTGCTGATGTGGGTTGACTAGTTCTTATTTTTATCAAACCATATTCCTAAATATTTAAATACTTGTACCTCTTCTATATTTTCACCTTAGAGTTTTTATTTGGAGCTTGTTTTGTACTTTTCTCTTTGTAAAATGTATGACTTTTGTCTTTCCAACAGAGAATCTTAAACCTCAAGCCGTTCCCCAGTCTTGAACATTATTTACCACTTTGTTAGTTTTTTGATTATTTCTTTTGACTCTAAATAACATACTAGTCTTTCATTAATCATTTTTTCCATTACTTTCCATCCATCCATCCATCCATTTTCTGCCGCTTATTGCCTTTCGGGGTCGCGGGGGGCGCTGGCGCCTATCTCAGCTACAATCGGGCGGAAGGCGGGGTACACCCTGGACAAGTCGCCACCTCATCGCAGGGCCAACACATATAGACAGACAACACTCACACTCACATTCACACACTAGGGCCAATTTAGTGTTGCCAATCAACCTATCCCCAGGTGCATGTCTTTGGAGGTGGGAGGAAGCCGGAGTACCCGGAGGGAACCCACGCATTCACGGGGAGAACATGCAAACTCCACACAGAAAGATTCCGAGCCTGGATTTGAACCCAGGACTACAGGACCTTCGTATTGTGAGGCAGACGCACTAACCCCTCTGCCACCGTGAAGCCCTCCATTACTTTCCCCAAATTTATAATTTCCTGCCTCTTCCGGGTCTTACCCTGACTTGCATATTGGAATTGTTACCGCTAATTTTCCCCTCTGCCGGTCATTCTCCTTCTTCATATATCCTGTCATATCATTTCAAGACCACTTCTTTGACGATACTACCTAAGTTTTTGATCATTTGATAACCCACTAGGTCTTTCCCCGGTGACGTATTTTTAACCTTTTTCAAAATTTGAACCATTTCATTCAAAGAAAATGTCATATCCATAGTGTTGGTAAAGCTATTATCGTTGTCTTCCATCATTTCCCCAATATTTAAACTCATCGTTTCTTCTCTCTTTTGTTTTTCTACATTTCTCAAATTATCATTACTGTGCACTTTAACAAATGTTTTTGCTAAAGGTTCTGCTGTTTCTTTACCCGTGAATACATCTTCTTTAATAAATGTGGCACATCATCCTCTTTACCCATCATTCCTATCTTTACGAATCGTTATATATCCTTTTATTATAAAGTTTAATTTTGGCTTCAGCCCTGTTTCTTGAATACAAATTATATGTGGTTTACTTTTCATATTTTTAATATATCCCTTTAATTCATGTTCGGTTGCTATCAAACTTCTGGCATTCCACCGGACAATTAACAGGGTGTTGGAATGTGGTCACATGACTCCGTCACGTCTACTCTCCGTAGTACAGCTTGCACCCGGTCCCAAGATAGTTCTTTCAACAACTTTGCTGCTGCTTTGACAATTATTTTGATCTTCTCAGTCTTATTTTTTACTTTCATTTTGTATCAAAGCTTAGTTGTGCTCTCTGGTTTATTTTGCAAATGAACCGACAGAACATGATCATGTACAAGACTCGCCTACCCACAATGCACTGCAGCCCAACGCTCCTGGTCGGATGTTTTTTCGGGGTTCATGGAGAGATGCGGTAAAGAGTGGTAGCCAAGACACACGGTCACACACGGTCACACATGGTCACACACGGTCACACTTGGCAGTTATTTTGACCTGGGGAGCAGATTTAGAGGAAAAAATGTGTCTGGGGGGCCGGGATATCTGATTTTCAGGTACAAAAAACTTCACAATGACACAAAATAAACACAACAGTTAAACCTCACACTAAAAACAAGACATTGACTTGTGCGTTCAAAAGACAGAATAGAACAAGTCAAGACATGCAATGCCATCTACAAAATGTTATGTAAATGTTAGTCATTACACACGCGGCTATGGTTTTGATGTATTTGCTACAGACATGTTTACGTCAAGTAACATCACATGGTTCCATTTGCACCTTTCAACAAATCTGAAAAGGAATATTAAGAAGTAAAACTTATATTTAATCCTACCTCTTCTCCGAGCACACGGTGACTGTACATACGGGTCGAAAAATGTTGACCTAATTCAGCATTTCTCAAAGTGTGGGGAATAGAGACATGACAGGTGGGGCGCGAGGAAAGGGAGGAAATTTCACTTTAATTTTTATTTTTTTACTATGCTTTCATTTTCTATACACACTGTAAATCACTTTGTGATTCTGTCTGTGAAATCCGCTGTATAAATGTACAACGACCCTAGTGGCAGTATTTCAAGTAAAAATTAATGAAAAACCTTTGGACAAGAGGAGAGATCAACTCTCAGCAGTTTATCGGGCAACTTTAAAAAGGATCCAAGCAAGGATATCCGACTTGTCCAGTGCTACCAAACTGCCAAGAAAAAGAGAAAAGAAAAAAAAGAATAGTTTTGGGTGGATTATAGGAGACATATGTGATAAAGTTAAAATTGACAATATTAAAGTTAGTCCTACAGTACCAATGCCTGCAATACCACCGTGGATGTCTGATAACCCAAAAGAAAACATGCAATTACTAAAGAATAGAAATTTAAATAGTTACCGGATAGAAAAATGGATTGAGATATGATATATACGGATGCATCAAAAACTATAAAAAAATAAAAATAAAGGTAAGAGCTGTAGCAGTTATCCCACAAGGAAACATAGTATTAAATAAAATAATCAGTGATAAACTATCTGTTTTTTACGGGGGAATTGGTAGCAATTTATATGGCAGTTAACTGGATAGAGGAAAACAAAGCAGGGAAAGTAGTTGTGTGCTCGCACTCCAACAGTGCATTGATGAGCATAAAAACATAGCATCAGAAACAAGACAAGATTTAGTTTATGAAATAGTTCAGGCAATCTATAGAATAAATAAAGCGGGAGGTGTGGTAACATTTCTTTGGGTTCCTTGGAAGATATTGTAGGATGGAATTCACAACACATTGGATATAAAGCATTATACACGTATTTAAAAAACATTGGGTTAAATAAAAGAATATAGAGTAGGGATCCATCTTGGTCCACACTCCATTTCAGTAAGTGACGCTAATGCACACCAGAAGGTTGCTTGGCGGAAACAACCACCCACCTCCGGAATCAGTCCCCGCCCATTCCCCTTAGGCGCGAAATTCATTTGAGCGAAAGACATTGGAATGAGAGGAGCTCTTTAAAGCTCCTGAGAATCTTAAAAAGCTTACAGAAAACGAGAACAACTTACAGCGGAGGCATGTCGGACATTCGCCGTTGTTTTCGATGATTTCCCCTCGGAGCAAGGATTCGATGTCTGGGTTCTTTGGCGCAATCAAGCCTTCTCCTCTGCCTGGAACGGCCGTCGACGGACCCGTCAGCGTTAAGGGAGACCAGCGAGCCGGAGATGTAAACGGAAAATCTGTAAGTAAATATATGTATATATGTATCGTATACCGCATGTTTTTTTCTTGTAAAATGAGAATCATTTGACTCACCAGACTGCGATTGTGTTAAAACGATCGCGTTAGGATCTTACGGCAATTCCTCTATGAAACAAAATAATGAATACACATAATATTAAATAATTCGAAGGTTTAAACACACCTCGATAATCATCTTCCAACTTTGTAAGATCGTTTAAGCAAAGTTCATCGTCTTTCACTTCGTCGTCATCGGCTGGTAAAAAAAAAAAAGTATTACAACGTCGTACAAGTGCAATGCTTTTAACGTTTAAATGCTTAAACGGAGTTAAACCATTGTCTAATAACATGGTATAGCAGAGGTAATGGTGTGTGTGTGTGTGTGTGTGTGCGTGTGTGTGTGTGTGTGTGTGTGTGTGTGTGTGTGTGCGTGTGTGTGCGTGTGTGTGCGTGTGTGCGTGCGTGCGTGCGTGCGTGTGTGTGTGCGTGCGTGCGTGTCCTGTTGTTTCAAACGATCGTAAACATTTAAACTGTCAAATGGCTGGTCAGTAAAAACTGAACCCTCCTTTGTCCCCTCTTCTGGTCTTAACGATGTGTGCGTACGAATGTGTGTGTGTGTGTGTGTGTGTGTGTGTGTGTGTGTGTGTGTGTGTGTGCGTGTGTCCGTGTGTGTGCGTGTGTGTGTGTGTGTGTGTGTGTGTGTGCGTGTGTGTGTGTGTGTGCGTGTGTGCGTGTGTGTGCGTGTCCACATCTCCCCACGTAACAAAAACTTCCCAATCCACGGTAGATAACGATGAAAATATCGAGAAAGGGCTTCCGTCTCTTCTTTCTTTTAGCTGAAATAAGCAGATATCACCCATTTCGTATCTGAATACAAATCCAAAAGATCCCTCCATCCCGTACGCTTCCAAGTCCCATTTCTCACGCAAAGACTCGGTTGGTGGCATCTGAATACGATTTAGAAACACTCGACTTTTTGGCGGAGCGTCAATGTAAGTTTTATTATTTTTATAAATCGACACAGGCGTTTCACTAATCATGACCGAATTGAACAAAGTCTTTATGCTAACGTATAAAGCTCCAAATAATGACTAAGCCTTACACCGCCCTTTTGTACCCCTCCTCTGCGTGTGTGTGTGTGTGTGTGTGCGTGTGTGAAGTGCGTGCGTGTCCACATCTCCACACGTAACATTCCCAGCCATCAATACATCGAAATCTGGAAGTTGTTTCAAACGATCGTAAACATTTAAACTGTCAAATGGCTGGTCACATGCTATTCATATGACATTCTCAAGCTTTCTTAAAAAACTGAACCCTCCTTTGTTCCCTCGTCAGGTCTTAACTCCACCCTCTTCCTGGTTTAACCACTCCCACCGCAGGTCTTAACTCTGCCCTCTTTCTGGTTAAAACTCCACCCTCTTCCTGGTTTAACCACTCCCACCGCAGGTCTTAACTCCACCCTCTTCCGGGTAAGCCACACCCACTTGACCTTGACATTTGACCCTGACCTTTGAACTTGACCTTTGACTTTGACCTTTGAACTTGACCCCTCATAAATAATTGACCTTTGACCTTGACCCCTCATAAATCATTGATTTATGACCCCCCCATAAATAATTTTTTGACAGAAGGTATGGTCTTAATACTCTCTGCTATGTTAAGCCTCTTCGCCATAGAAATTTCTGCGGGGTTCGTGTTAGGCTGGAGTATCCTGTCACAAGTTGTAGGTGACGAACCCCAATTTGCAGAGAAGGCAGGCTTTGTGCAGGAAAACATGATTTAATGTCCACAAAATCCATAAAAAAACACAAACCAGGAACCAGGAGACAGGAAACAGGATGCCAGGAAAACAAGAACTAGAAAACGAGGAACAAAAAGACAGCAAGCTACAAACAGCTACACAATACAGCTTACCGCTACCGCATACAGCTACACTGACATCGACAAGTCTAAGCGACGATACCCCAGCATAGACTGGATGGCAGGCAGGTTCAAATAGCATCTGGCTGATTGACACCAGGTGTGACCCGGTGCCAATCAGCCACAGATGAGGGGACACAGCACTCAGAGAGACAAACAGGAAACTGAACCAAAATAAGAATGCTGAAAGGAAATAAAACAAACACAGAGGAAAAACTAAAACTTAACCAAACTGTCAGGGACAAGCCTGACACTATTTATTTATATCTGCACCTTATTGATTTTTTACCCTGCACTATAATGAGCTAATGCAACAAAACGTTGTTCTTATGTGTACTGTAAAGTTAAAATTTGAATGTCGATAAAAAGGAAGTCTAAGTCTTAGTCTAAGTCTATTTGCCAGACTAAACAGCGCATTTTCCATGAGCAGGCAAAGAAGAAATTTGGGTGCTCAGCTTCCACTCTTTACCGCTGCCTGTTGACACAATGAGGCCAGTGTGCCTAGTTTCTTCTTTTGTCTTTGCTCGTTTTATTTGTGCATATTTGCTTTGTTGTTGTTGTCGCTGGCAGCTGCACACTTGTGATCGTGGCTTCATTTTTAAAAAAAATGTCTTTATCTGCTTCAAACGCTGTTCTGGCTCACACAAAATATATATATATATATATATATATATATATATATATATATATATATTTTTTTTTTTTTTAAAAGCTGCAATGAAACTTCTCACTGATCACCTCCCTGAGGACCTTCTCCTTCTCACTGATAAACAAGTGAAATATAAAACTTGTAGTTTCACATCTGCTCAATAGGGGGCACTACAACCTCTATTCTTCCATCCTACCGCTTGTCCTCCCTTTTGGCGTCACGGGGGTTGGTGGAGCCTATCTCAGCTGCATTCGGGTGGAAGGCGGGGTACACCCTGGACAAGTTGCCACCTCATCACATGGCCAACACAGATAGACAGACAACATTCACGCTCACGTTCACACACTAGGGCCAATTTAGTGTTTCCAATCAACCTATCCCCAGGTGCATGTCTTTGGAGGTGGGAGGAATCCGGAGTACCCAAAGGGGACCCACGCAGTCACGGGGAGAACATGCAAACTCCGATCGAACCCAGTACCTTCGTGATGTGAGGCACACACACTAACCCCTGGGCCACTGTCTTGCCTCCTTTTTCTTAATTCTGCTATATTGTTAGCTTCTTGGGCTGCATCTAATTCATTCATATTTTTTTTCTCACACTTTTGTCTTTTGAGTGCATGAGTAGGTCCACACTGAGAAGTAAGTAAAACGGATAGAAGGAGAAGTAGGTAATTATTTTGATCGTCATTGCACGGTATTGCACAATGGTAACGGTTTTGGGACAGAACTACTCTTTCAATAGTTTGCACACTTGGGCTCTACAGTAAGTAGACAGTGTGTAACAATAAATCAACAATGTTTTTTGCTCAAATTGTTGTCCTCCCACAAAGCTCAGCTCTATTACCTATTAAACCTTCTGGGTAATGCAGCAAATATACATCATATCACATGCTTCATAGTTTACATTTCTTTATATATATGTATTTAACTTTCATTCATCTAGTTTATGAGAATCAAGAATAGGATTTTATTTGCAACACTGACCTAGCAGAGTGGGAATATTTACATGATCGAGAGGTTGAAGTGTGATTATAATCCCTCATCTTCTCTCATTTAGCAACAAAAGCTATAATTTATGTTAGATAGTTCACAAATGCTCCTGACATCCAGAGGTCCTTGTATTTAAACATAAATTATTGTTTAAAATGGACCAAAACTTTTCAATTGTATATATCTGCAACATAGGGACGGCGTGGCGCAGTGGAAGAGTGGCCGTGCGCAACCCGAGGGTCCCTGGTTCAATCACCACCTAGTACCAACCTCGTCACGTCCGTTGTGTCCTGAGCAAGACACTTCACCCTTGCTCCTGATGGGTGTTGGTTAGCGCCTTGCATGGCAGCTCCCTCCATCAGTGTGTGAATGTGTGTGTGAATGGGTAAATGTGGAAGTAGTGTCAAAGCGCTTTGAGTAGCTTGAAGGTAGAAAAGCGCTATACAAGTACAACCCATTTATCATTTATTTGTGGACACCAGAGCAGAGAGCAGATAATAGGGAAGCCTTTAGTGGTGTTTGTTTCTGTAATTATAATCAAATATTACTATTATTAGTTATAATAGATTGATTGATTGATTGATCAAAGCAGACACTGAATGGCAGTAAAAGAGCATATTCAGAGATCAATGACAAATAAAATTAGAGGTCTTTGAGGTATAAAATGAGTAAAACATCAATAAAGCCTTTGTTTTTTAATTTCATGGAAAGATATGTTATAAGCTAAGGTTAAAAGCGAAAACAGTGTTTTTGTTAGGATGCGAGCATCCTCCATAGGGCCGCCAAAAAATGTATTTTTCTCAGCTGAGCTCCATAGGGGCCGCATCGGTACACAGTTGTAATACACGTTTCCACCACTTGTGGCAGTGATGACGATTTCAAACAAATAAAAGTAGTTCGGACCTTAACTCCTAAAGAAGTGTCTTAAGCGCAAAACGTATGACTAAAGTGGTGAAGCTATATTTTTAATTGCACTTACAATTTATTTAAGAAATATTTATTTTATTTTTATGGATTATTAATTTTGTTGGATTTTTTTTCTTTCAGCACTGTGTAATTGTATGAAAATGTATTTTTCATGTTTTTTTTATGAATCCCTTATGCCAGTGGTTCTCAACCTTTTTTCAGTGATGTACCCCCTGTGAACATTTTTTTATTTCGAGTACCCCCTAATCAGAGCAAAGCATTTTTGGTTGAAAAAAAGAGATAAAGAAGTAAAATACAGCACTATGTCATCAGTTTCTGATTTATTAAATTGTTTAACAGTGCAAAATATTGCTTAATTGTAGTGGTCTTTCGTGAACTAGTTGGAAAAAAAATAATAAAAATAACTGAAAACTTGTTGAAAAATAAACAAGTGATTCAATTATAAATAAAGATTTCTACACATAAAAGTAATCATCAACTTAAAGTGCCCTCTTTGGGGATTGTAATAGAGATCCATCTGGATTCATGAACTTAAATCTAAACATTTCTTCACAAAAAAAGAAATCTTTAACATCAATATTTATGGAACATGTCCACAAAAAATCTAGCTGTCAACACTGAATGTTGCATTGTTGCATTTCTTTTCACAGTTTATGAACTTACTTTCATATTTTATTGAAGTATTATTCAATAAATATATTCATAAAGGATTTTTGAATTGTTGCTATTTTAAAAATATTTTTTAAAAATCTCACGTACCCCTTGGCATACCTTCAAGTACCCCCAGGGGTACACGTACCCCCATTTGAGAACCACTGCCTTATGAGTAATATTTGATTAACATTTATTTTTATAAAAACCTGACCTAAGCCTTTAAAATAACCCTTGTGATTAACACATTTTACCTGCTCAATGGTCTTGTGGTTAGAGTGTCCGTCGTGAGTTCAAACCCCGGCCAAGTCATACCAAAAGACTATAAAAATGGCACCCATTGCTTGGTAATCAGCATCAAGGGTTGGAATTGGGGGTTAAATCACCAAAATGATTCCCGAGCAAGGCCACCGCTGCTGCTCACTGCTCCCCTCACCTCCCATGGGGTTAATTTCACCACACCCAGTGTGTGTGTGACTATCACTGCATGGGACTTTAACTTTAACTTTAACATGCTTTCATATGATTTGACAAGGGTTATCCTGCTAAACTGTAAGTAGGTTGTACATAAAATGTACATTCATTAAATACGATTAAAAGTTAAGAGTAAGATTATTATTTCAGTGTTAATATTTGGGCCCAGAGGTCAAAAAGGTTAAAACCCCCCGAGTTAAAACAGTGATCACTAATTCATAAACTCACAGGCTGATTCAATGTTTGTAAAAAAAATAAAATAAAAAAAAAGCCTCAAAACATCATAGCTTTCTGAAAAAGCTTTGGCAAATTCAGCCATTTTTGGCAGCAATCAATAAAAAAAAGCCTTCAATGTCCTGGAGGCAATTATTGATGGAGACGAAGCCTTGCATAGGATACAATTGAGATGTTTTTTTTTCAGTTCAGTTTCAGATTATTGCGAACATGCGCAGAATACATTGTAATTCATCACATATTTCCAGTTGTTTCATTACAGCACGTCCGAAAAGGAGTAGGAAGAAGCTGATCTTATTTAATCCTACCCCTTTTTCCTATCATAGCAATTTTATCCAATTTCCATGTTCTCTGTAACAGAACACTGAATAAATAAATAATGTACCATAGTAAGCAAACAATTATTAAATACATAAATAATCTTGTCTCAATTAAAAAAAAAAAAAAAAGGGTTCAAGATGTTCATCATAATTCATGTTCTGTGTACTTTGTGAACACTTGTAGTTTGAACAGTCTCTTAAATTGAATCATATTGGTGCTTTGTTTCCTTTCTCGGTTAATCCATTCCATAATGTAATTCCACGTACTGATACGCTAAAAGTTTTAAGGGTTGTATGTGCATACAAATGTTTTAAATCAGATTTTCCTCTAAGGTTATATTACTGCTCTTTAGTTGCAAAGACTTGTTGTACATATTTGGTTAGCAGGTTATAGTTTGCTTTGTCTATAGTTGTAGCTTTTTGAAAATGCACCAAATCATTGAATTTCAATATTTGTGATTCAATAAATAAAGGGTTTGTATGTTTTCTATATCAAACATTATTTACTATTTTAATTTATATTTTTTGTAACACCATTAATGAATGAAGCACTTATTTGTAGTTGTTTCCCCATATTTCTACAAAATAACTCAGATATTGTAACACTAGCGAGTCGTAGAGAATATGAAATGATTTTTGATCTAGAACATGTTTTGCTTTATCCATTATTGACATGTTTTTTGCCACTTTATATTGTATGATTTTTACATGAGATTTTCCATTTAATTAATCTTCTATTACACCTAAAAATGTGTTTTATTTTACCTTTTCAATATCTACTCTGTCTATTTGTATTTGTGTTTGACTTTTTCTTCTACTGTTACCAAATAGGATTATTTATTATTCGCAAAGTGTCGAACAGTTTTAGAACAACATTTCTCAACGAGCTATTGCAAGGAATTTAGGGATTTTACCATCTACGGTCCGGAAAAATCATCAAAAGGTTCAGAGAATGTGGAAAAATCACTGCACGTAAGCGATGATATTACGAACTTTTAATCCCTCAGGCAGTACTGCATCAAAAACCGACATCAGTATGTAAAGGATATCACCACAAGGGCTCAGGAACACTTCAGAAAATCACTGTCAGTAATTACAGTTGGTTGTTACATCTGTAAGTGCAAATTAAAACTTTACTATGCAAAGCAAAACCCATTTATCGACAACACTAAGGAACGCTGCTGGCTTCGCTGGGCCCGAGCACATCTAAGATGGACTAATGCAAAGTGGAAAAGTGTCCTGTGGTCTGACGAGTCTACATTTCAAATTATATTTGGAAACTGTGGACGCGGTGTCCTCCGGAACAAAGAGGAAAATAACCATCCGGATTGTTATAGGCGCAAAGTTCAAAAGCCAGCATCTGTGATGGATAAGGGGGTGACATATGTTGTCATCCAAGCAACGTTATCATGAACGCCCCTGCTTATTTCAGCAAGACAATGCCAAGCCACGTGTTACAACAGCGTGGTTTCGTAGTAAAAGAGTGCAGGTAATTTCCTGGCCTGCCTGCAGTCCAGACCTGTCTCCCATCGAAAATGTGTGGCACATTATGAAGCGTAAAATACGACAGCGGAGACTGTTGAAGGACTAAAGCTCTACATAAAACAAGACTGAGAAAGAATTCCACTTTCAAAGCTTCAACAATTAGTTTCCTCAGTTCCCAAACGTTTATTGAGTGTTGTTAAAAGAAAAGGTGATGTAACACACTGGTGAACATGCCCTTTCCCAACTACATTGGCACATATTGCAGCCATGAAATTCTAAGTTAATTATTATTTGCAAAAAGAAATAAAGTTTATGAGTTTGAACATCAAATATGTTGTCTTTGTAGTGCATTCAATTGAATATGGGTTGAAAATTATTTGCAAATCATAGTATTCTGTTTATATTTACATCCAACACAATTTCCCAACTCATATGGAAACGGGGTTTGTACATGTTCACAGAGGTAGAAGGCAAACCTGTGTGTCTTCGTTGTGGAGAAGGTGTGGCTGTAATAAAAGAATACAATCTAAGAAGGCACTATGGATCATCTAAGAAACACAAAGACAAAGATAAGAATATGGACACGAAACAAAGGCTACAGAAGGTGGAAGAATTAAAACAAAACCTTATGGCATTTTTTTTTTTTTTTTACAAAAGCCACATCACAAAGCTATGGTGTCATTTTGATAACTGTCACCAAGTTTAATTACAATTGGATTATTTGAATGATGATAAATGAATGTGTTGTGGCAGTATGCAGATTCCCCCAATGTGGTGGATTGTGGTTGCTTTTCCAAGAATTTTTTATGAATTATAATGCTAAACAGGTAGTGTTTAAAGTTTAACGGCTTTGTAAAAACACTGAAACAAAGTCTAAATGTATTGTGTTCTTCATGGTGTTTTTGAAACTGCACCATTTTTTTCCCTCCGAGTTTTCAACTTATGTCAAGTGTTTTGCCAAGAGGATTACTTTTTAGAATGCATTTGTTCTATTATTGGCCAAAGTAGGACAAAGAAAAGCATCTGAAGTTGTTTTTATTTTTAAGTTATCATGCCACGTTTTTACCAGTCCGGCCCGTGTGGGAATAGATTTTCCTTCATGCAGTCCTTGAGCTAAAATGAGTGTGACACCCCTGGCATAGAGGGACCGTTGCAGCAGGACCGAATCAGCTCAACGTTTCAAACAGAAGTGAAGCCTTTCTGCCTGGCGGGCGGTACGAGCTGTATGTGTTTATTGAACAAGTCATTCTTTAAAAAAAAAAACACAGGCTGATTTAGCAGCCTAAAGTATTGCATGACACAACATAAAGATTGTGTCATTGTAGTCATTTTGTACTCACAAGATTCTATTATGACTTCAATAAGAATTTATTGTGATATTCTTCTTATTCTGTCTCCCCCTTTATTTCAGCATCTTCCCCCTCTTCCTGCCCACCATCTTGTTTCCCTCTTGCGGCAGCCGGTATAAATAGGCCTCCTACTGGCGTGCTAATTAATCTCTGGTGACAAAATCAAAGAAGGTGCATCTGCATTGCTGAGAGGAGCGGATGGGAAGGGGCTCGGCGCAGGAAAAGGCGGGATGCAGACAGGAAGTAACTCGTTATGTGGGGCAGCAGACGGAATCCTTTAAAAGCAATAGTGTTCTTGCGTCGTCAGCGATTAATTTCAAAAATCAAGCAAACAGCGTAGCGGTAAGTTCCACAGCTAACTGTGATATGTTTTTACCGGTCATTTGAAAATAAGGGAGATTTTCCAAAAAATAAGGGAAACACACATGGACAATAAATCTAATATTTTTTCTTTTGCAATTCATATACAGCATGTTGACAAGTATACAAAAGATGGAACTGCAGCGCGATCGCATCCTTTCTCAAAGCTAGTTCTGCACAACTGTCGCTTTGCACGAACTTTTCAGACGTGCTAAATATCGACGCAAAAAAAGACCCCGCAGAACAGTTTCAATTTTGATAAATCACACTCTTTGTGTTAAATGATTAAATTTGCATTTTCTCCTCCCAGTATTATGGGCTTTCTGATGATCTGCATAAATGCTGGATCAGGGGTCCCCAAACTACAACTCGCTGGCCAGATCTGACCTCCCAACGTCTAAAATCTGGCCCGTGAGAAGTCCCAAGTTTAAATTTTTTATTTATTTAAATGTCATTTTTCTTCTTTTTTTTTTTTTTTTTAATCTGTAGTTTCTAATCCATTTTCTACCGCTTGTTACTCTTGGTGTCTCCTAGCCGCTCAGTCAAATCATATTGTCTAAAAATGCATTTTCCCATCGATAACGTGACAAATCATCACGTTATATATGTATATATATATATATGTATATATATATATATATATATATATATATGTATATTTATATACATATATATATATATATATATATATATATATTTATGTATATGTATATTTATATACATATATATATATATATATATATATATATATATATGTATATATATATATATATATATATATATATATATATATGTATGAGTGGGAAAAAAAAAAATCACAAGACTACTTCATCTCTACAGAACTGTTTCATGAGGGGTTTCCTCAATCATCAGGAGATGTATATATATATATATATATATATATATATATATATATATATATGTATATATATATATATATATATATATATATATATATATATATATCATATATATATATATATATATATATATATATATATATATATATATATGTATATATATATATACATATATATATATATATATATATATATATATATGTATATATATATATACGCTTTCTGTGTGGATAAAACTATCCACGCAGAAAGCTGCACCATAGTCCATGCCCTGACATCTACAATGTAAATAATCATGAAAATAAAGAAAACACATTGAATGAGAAGGTGTGTCCAAACGTTTGGCCTGTACTGTATATATATATATATATATATATATATATATATATATATATATATATATATATATATATATAGGTGTGGGAAAAAATCACAAGACTACTTCATCTCTACAGATCGGTTTCATGAGGGGTTCCCTCAATCATCAGGAGAGAAAATCTCCTGATGATTGAGGGAACCCCTCATGAAACAGATCTGTAGAGATGAAGTAGTCTTGTGATTTTTTCCCACACCTACATATTGCGCTCTACCACAGTATCGAGCACTATTCTCCGGATAATCCAATCAAGACATATATATATATATATATATATATATATATATATATATATATATATATATAATGTTGTTTTGTTTCATGTTCATAGTTGACGTTAAGTGTAAGTTTTGTTTATTCAAGCCACAGTTTAGTGAGTTTCCCAGTATATATATATATATGTATATATATATAAATATAAATATATATATATCTATATACAGTACAGGCCATATATATTTATATATAGACATACATATATATATATATATATATATATATATATATATATATATATATATATATATATATATATATATATATATATATATATATATATATATATATATATATATACAGTACAGGCCAAACGTTTGGACACACCTTCTCATTCAATGCGTTTTCTTTATTTTCATGATTATTTACATTGTAGATGTCAGGGCATAGACTATGGTGCAGCTTTCTGCGTGGATAGTTTTCCCGAGATGCAACAGAACTGGATCGGACATGGCGTGAAGGTAAATACATGATTTAATATTTACTAAAATAGGTGCAGAGAAAAGGCTCGCACAAGGCGGAGACACAAACTTGGCCAAGGAAACAAGAAACTGGGAAACTCACTAAACTTTGGCTCGAATAAACAAAACTTACACCTAACGTCAACTATGAACATGAAACAAAACAACACTTACTGTGGCGTGAAACAAACTATAAAATGACATGGAACAATAAACATGGCATGAAGCAGAGTGCAGAGTAATCATAAACTGACTGACAATGCCAGAACGACCAACAGAAAATGACAGGCTTGAATAGTCTCTTCATGATTGACAACAGGTGCGTGAGTCCAAATGAGTCAGGTGAAACCAATGAGTTGTTATGGGAACAAAACAAAGCAGTGAAAAAAACAGGAACTAATGGGAGTCTTGAAGTAACATAACACAACTAAACAAAACATGACAGTAGATTGTCACTGAAGGCATCAAAACTATGAATGAACACATGTGAAGTTATGTACTTAACAAAAAAGGTGAAATAACTGAAAACATGTTTTATATTCTAGTTTCTTCAACAAAGTCACTTTTTGATCTGATTATTTTTTCGCACACTCTTCCCATTCACTGTATGAACTTCAAGAGGTAGTCACCTGAAAAGGTTTTCACTTCGCAGGTGTGCTTGAAGCTCATCGAGAGAATGCCGAGAGTGTGTAAAGCCGTAATCAGAGCAAAGGGTGGCTATTTTGAAGAAACTAGACAATATAAAACATGTTTTCAGTTATGTCACCTTTTTAGTTAAATACATAACTCCACGTGCTCATTCATAGTTTTGATGCCTTCAGTGACAATCTACAAAGTAAATAGTCATGAAAATAAAGAAAATGAATGAATGAATGAAAAAGGTGTGTCCAAATGTTTGGCCTGTACTGTATATACAGAAAATATTTACTCACAGCCCGGCCCCTGGCCAGATTTTTTTAACACAATGCGGGCCCCCCCGAGTCAAAAAGTTTGGGGACCCCTGTTCTAGATACTCAGGAAGACAGACATGCTACATGGATTGTACTATTTATTTTGCTCACTTTAGAGAAACAATCCAATGGCCACAAGATTACTAGATCATTTGTGTGTGCGCTATCAAGTTTACACATGGTTTAATACTCGCACACCTTTAGTAGATCAGACCCAAAGTGAAAGTACGGAAGAGTGCGAATTGAGACACGGCCAAAGCAAGCTGTAGGAAAGAGGATCTCCAAAAGCAAGCTCCACTTGGTTGTCCATGATGTACAGTCATTAACATAAGTAACATTACATTCACATCTACTATGTAAACAGAATAAACGCAACACATTATATGACTGCTGTCATTTCAACTGTCCTATACATTTGTCCAATTAGTTCTCATAGTGTAAAAGGTTGACAAAACTAAACGCTTGCTGGGTTTCATGAATATCACGACACTGTGAACTTTTCACCGAAATGTCAGCGCTTATTGGAAGTGAAGTTACTTCTGTCCGCCTCCTCGTCATGAGCAGGAGATGAGGATCTCTCTAACCGCCAAGTCATTTTCCTACCAGATGATACTTAGTGGGATTCAAACCTGCAACCCCTCGAGTGATGTGGTAAAATGAAGAACACAACTGCCCCGTAAATGTCAATACAACGCACATATTTACACTTTCTTCTTTTATGCCTGGAATAAATCATGGTTTGTTTTAGGAAGACAAGGACGATCACAGTTTTAACATTAACAGGAGAGAATAAGTGTGTAAATATTCAGTCCAGTCAATATCCAGTCAAACTGTGCCAATTCATGCAAATTCAGCCAATCTCTGGGAAGTATGCGGAGCCTCCCAACTTTGTTCAATGTCCGAAACCTTTCTGCACGTTTGGTCAACCAGCGTCATTTGCCCAAATCTAATTCGTCTCCAATGTGCATGCAACTGTCCAATCAAAACCTATGTTTTTTTCTTGTATCGACAAAGTAGAAACAACAGCAGGTAACAATATATCAACTCTTTATTAAATGAACGGCACAGTTGCCGTCTTCACCCCGCAGTTCAGACCTATTTCCTGTTACTGTCTGCAGCGCTAAGCTTCCTGGACAGACTCACTTGGTGCCAAAACATAAATCAAGGTAAGCAGTGTATTTTGTACAATCTGCATTAAGACTCTGTCCTGAAGAGTGCAAGAGACGTTCAATCCTTAACGTGTCATCCCGAACGAGCCCCCAAATTGTTGCGACAGACCAGTCTTTCTCTCAGGGAATAAAAGACACTGGTCAATCCCAAATTTGTTTGGATGACATAAATGTTGAGTAAGAAGGATCACCAAGACAGAATAGCAATATTACCAAGTTTTATTAAAACTGTAGGAGACCAGTCCTTACAAATGCGGTAATAGCAGCAGCGAGGAGCGGGCTAAAAATCAAACAGGAAGAGTCAGCTTATTTAGTACGCCCAGAAAGAAATACAGCCTTTTTGTTCTAAACTGATAAGGTATTTTCCACAAGAAGGGAGTACATTATACTCCCAATAGACATCCCAGCGCTTTCAAGGTGAAACGCAGAGGATATTAGCGGACATAAGATACAAGCACGGAGATCACGAGAAGACACACTACATAGGAACATACTAGGTTCTTTAAGGATTAAAAATAACAATTAAAAATATATCATTCTCACAGTAGTATACAAACATTAACTTCCCAAATTACATGTATGTATATATTTATTCAACCTAACTAACAGCGATTTCCATATGCGATGCTGACCGAGCAAAGAGGCACCGTTTACATTTTAGTGACTGATGTGTGATGATGATCGTTCAGCATCGTTATGGACGTGCTTGGTAACGGTAGTTGTGGCAGCGTGCAAGTAAATGTGTACTTATTTCCAAAACAAGTACATAGTGCAGCAGGATAGCGCACCGGAAGCACAGGGTAAGCTGTTCACTTCTTGGAACAAAGCAAAACAATGAAACAAACAAATGATCCAGCCACGACTGCGAAGCCAAACTGGCGTAAATACTCCTCTGATTAGTCATCTGAGGCAGGTTCATCTCCTGAGCACTAATCAGAGACAGGAAGGGAGAGGAGAGCACAGAAGCAGGGATAAAGTCACTGCAGACATAGCCTGAACAGGAAGTGGAACAAAAATAAGAGCACTTGACAGGGAAGAACATTAAATACAGGAAAACAATGCAAAACCCCGAAAAACCTTCAAAACACGTCATGACAATGGCCTCTCATTTGCCAGCAAAAAATTGCGCTAAAGATCGCTCTCAACAGTACACACATGCTCCTAACGTGCAAAGGTAAATGTGTTGGGACATAATGAATGTTTAAGATGGACAGACCCTTTTCAAGTGTGAAACGTACAGGGAGAATGTCTGCAACTTGTGTACGACAGAGCAGATAGCAAACAATAAGTAAGCCTTTGGTGATGTTTCTTCCTGTAGTTATAAATAATTAGTATGTTATTCGTTATAAAGAATTTAAAATGTGCAGTGATTTCACAATGAGCTCAGAGCATTTGCTTTTACTGCTTTTTAGTCTCTACTTTACAGTAGAAGCATTTAAGTCCCATCGTAAAACTCATTTGTATACGCTAGCCTTAAAACAGACCCCCCTTTTAGACTAGTTGATCTGCCGTCTCTTTTCTGCTCTGCCCCCCTCTCCTGCGTGGGGAGGTTATAGGGTGACCACAGATGATACGCTAACTGTTCAAAGTCGGGACCCGGAGTGGACCACTCATCTCTGCATCAGTTGGGGACGTCTCTGCGCTGCTGACCTGTCTCCACTCAAGATGATACCCTGCTGGCCCCACTATTAACTGGCCTCGCACACTATTAACTAAATCCACTCGACGTCCATTGCACTGGTCGCCTGGGGGAAGGGTCCCCACATCTGCGGTCCCCTCCAAAGTTTCTCATTGTATCCCATTGGGTTGAGTTTTTTCTTGCCCTGATGTGGGATCTGAGCCGAGGATGTCGTTGTGGCTTGTGCAACCCTTTGAGACACTTGTGATTTAGGGCTATATAAATAAACTTTGATTGATTGATTGATACTTTTAAGTCTGTGTGGTATAAAACAAGTAAATCTTCAACACAGTTTTTGTCTTCCAATTTCCGTTGCAATGTATTGTTTTCTTAGGTTGATGTTACAAGGAACATGTCAAACAATGATAACAAACTCACAAAACTTTTAGTTATTTAAAAAAAGAAATTACAACTTTCTCAGCTACAATCGGGCGGAAGGCGGGTTACACCATGGACAAGTCACCACCTCATCGTAGATTGTAGCTGAAATAGGCGCCAGCGCCCCCCGCAACCCCAAAAAGGGAATAAGCGGTAGGAAATGGATGGATGGAAATTGCAACTTTCTGAAAAAAGAGCCCCAAATTTTGGGGTTTTGGTTAATAATCCCCAAAAAAAAAAGCAACTACTTCCTGTAAGGACTAAAAATGGCGATTGTCATTTATGGTAGGAAATCAAAATGGGTGCACTTATGTAAGTATTCCATTTTTTTAAACGATTATTATGAGAGCAAAAATGCTTCTAAAAGTTTACCCAAACTGTAAAAAAAAAACATAGTTTTTATGGACCCTGTTGATGTTAGCCAATCCGACGTTCAAAGGTCTTCAAAGGTTTGGCTGATGACCAACACTTAACAAGTTTGTCACTGAGAGAAAAACTGTCAGAAAAACTGTCAGAAAAATTGATCAAATCGTCTTTAGAAGGTTCTCATCAAGTGTGGTACCAACGTGGCCTCACCAGGCCGAAAGGCGGCGGTTTGTCCCCGTTTCCTTCCCTTTTGCTATCCGTCTCTAGGCTTGACTTCAAAGCCGGAGATCCCCCGATCCATAAATAAATCATCAGAGAGGACCGGGGGGAAGAAGAAGAGCGCGTCTCAGACAAACTGACAAACACCGGCAGCCGCGCGAGAGTCGCTCTGTCACGACCACGCAGCAGAAAAAAAGCGCAAGAAATGGATAAGAACGGGTTTTGGATGAATCATTTAGCAGCCTCCGCCCTAAAAAAACAATCTGTAACCACATGCAATATGAGGAGACCTTTTAAACATGTTTTTAATATTACAACGTATAAGAACGCAGAAACATGACTGAATGTCTTTAAAAAAGGCATGCACATCTTTGTAAGCATCAGAACTATCAAAGGGGGAGCCATGCAAACTGCAAACAACGGCACCGATGTGAAGATGCTGAAAAAGTCAATAAAAGTTCGGACTGAATAGTTGGCCAGGGAGTCTACCTTTCTGCAGGAGCAGCCTCCTCTTCAATATGGCCTGGAGAAAAAGCATGTTCATCTCTTGCCGTTTTCCAGACGGGATTAAGAGGTTCTCTCCTCATGGAAGAGCGGAGGAGAAAGAAGGTGGCATAACTTCTGTCTGCACCCCTCAACCCTCCGCTCCTCTTCCTCTCTCTCTCTCCCTGCCTCCTCCTCCCTGCCCTAAAAGCTGCAATCCCGTTTATTTGGCTTTTGTCTACTGCTTCCAGTTTGACATAAGGACTTCATAACGTTCTCCTTCTCTTCTGTATTCACTTTTTCACTGCTTCATCTCGCTCAGGTTCCTCTTTCTCTTATGATTCTGCAAAAAAAAGGAGCGGCTTAAAGCCTTCAGGACTTTTAATGCCCCATTTGACCCCCCCCCCCCCCCCCCCTTTTCGGTGCCATAGTGTCTGGTGAGCAGGGGAGTGGCGGGTCTGCACCGGGGCAAGGTGATGAAAGTACTGCGGCATTGTATGTTAGCAAGTGACAGAGCATGGGGTGTACGCACAATGATCCACCAGCACGGAGTCAAGAGTGTGGACGAGATACCAGGAGACAGGACAGTACACCAAGAAAAGTGGAGTTGGGTCCAAAATGGTCTGGAGAAGCAAAGACCTACATCTGTTAGCCATGCACGGGAACTGTGCAGCAGAAGATGAGCCTCAAACCTACAAAATGTGTGTTTGGATGCCAGCTAGCTTAGCTGTAAACCTCATTCCGTGTTGGGATGTGTGATATGGTATACAGTTTATATCGCGATAAATACCAATAGAAGAAAGAAAGAAATAGGTAAAGTAAGAAGGAATATAAAATACAAATGTAATTCAGTTTTAGGAGTTATATGGTGGAACAAACTTAGTGATGAGCTGAAGACATGTAGTTCTTTGTTAAAGGGGAACATTATCACCAAACCTATGCAAGCGTCAATATATACCGTGATGTTGCAGAAAAAAGACCATGTATCTTTTTAACCGATTTCCGAACTCTAAATGGGTGAATTTTGGCAAATTAAACGCCTTTCTGTTTATCGGTCTTTTAGCGATGACGTCAGAACGTGACGTCACCGAGGTAACACACCAGCCATTTTCATTTTCACATTACAAACACCGGGTCTCAGCTCTTGTTATTTTCCAATTTTTTGACTATTTTTTGGAACCTTGGAGACATCATGCCTCGTCGGTGTGTTGTCGGAGGGTGTAACAACACTAACAGGGAGGGATTCAAGTTGCACCACTGGCAAGAAATCTGCCGCCAGACCCCCATTGAATTTGACAGAGTGTCTGCACATTTTACCGGCGATGCTAAGGCAGACATGGCACAGAGATTTATGGATAACCTGCAGATGCATTTGCAACGATAAAGTCAAAGAAATCACAAAGGTGAGTTTTGTTGATGTTGTTGACTTATGTTCTAATCTGACATATTTGGTCGCAGCATGACTGCCAGCTAATGGATGCTAACATGCTACGCTAATCGATGCTAACATGCTATTTACGCTAGCTGTATGTACATTTGAAGCTGGATACCCACATTTAATGCGAAACAAACACTTACCAATCGACGGATTTAAGTTGCTCCAGTGTCACAAGATGCGAAAGTCCTGATCGTTTGGTCTGCACATTTTACCGGCGATGCTAATAAGGCAGCCATGCTATGGGCCACTTCATTAGGTACACCCATGCTATGGCCGAATAGCGTCAATAGCTAGTCGCTCAATAGCTTCAATTTCTTCTTCAATTTCGTTTTCGCTATCTGCCTCCATACTCCGACCACCTGTTTCAATACATGCGTAATCTGTTGAATCGCTTAAACCGCTGAAATCCGAGTCTGAATCCGAGCTAATGTTGCTATATCTTGCTGTGGTAACCGCCATGTTGTTTGTATTGGCAGCCCTGTATGACGTCACAGGGAAATGGACAGTTGCATCGTAAATAGCGAAAATCAAGAACTTTAAAGCTTTTTTTAGGGATATTCCGGGACCAGTAAATTTTTTTAAAAAACTTCAAAAAATACACCAAGCCACTGGGAACTGATTTTTATTGTTTTTAACCCTTTTAAAATTGTGATAGTGTTCCCCTTTAAGGTATAAGAAAACCTTGAAAGGTGAAATAATTGAAAATGATAAAATATAGTAACAATTACTTTCATTGATTTTGTTAACGTTGATGTTCCAGGTAATCTTATTTTCAGTGAAAATAAGATTAGGTCATTCCTTTTCTTTTCATTTGTGTGTAAATGTGTTTGATTGTTAAATATGTATAATCTGTACTGTTAAATTGATCACATAAAATAGTTGATGGTTGATTATATGACCGAAATAAACTTATTTAATTCATTCATACCGTATTTCCTTGAATTTCCGCCGGGCATATAGTATCCGCCTGCCTTGAATTACTGCCGGGTCAAATTCGCTTCGCAAAATAGTTAGTGCATGCTTAATATTACTGCCGGGTCAAACTCGTAAGGTCATGAGTGACACTTCCCGTGTCATCATTTTCAAATGGAGGAGGCTAATTTCAATACCGGTAATTTGAAATCGCATAAAGGGAAGAAGATTACGAGCTATTCAGTAGGATTTCAGGTCCAAGCTATTGAATACTGGTATGCTAAAAAGAAAAGTAAGTAGCTATGTTTTATCAATATACCTTTGGAGCTGACGGTCGGACAGACAGGCAGGGCACGCTAGAGCCTGGCCCAAGATGGCGGCAAGGAGACGGCAAGCGAGCGGAGAGGAGGAGCGGAAGACTGACCTGGACTGAGGTTTTATTGAGAAATAAACAAAGTCAAACTGTTCAAGTCATGTCCTTTCTTGGTGGTCCTGGGACCCCGCAAGACGACAGCTTGAGACCGTCACAATACCGTAGCTGAGTCTGTCAAATTTAAGTCATTAAATGACTCCCACCTCTTGGTTGTAGAGGGCGCTAGTGATTCTTCTTGCGACTACTCGGCTGCAGAAGAAGTGAAATGAGTGACGTGATATGTGCTGGAGGAGGTAATAAAAGAAGATCTCCATCGAGATAGAGAGACTTTTAAAACTGAAGAAAGATAAGGAAGACTTCTATAAACAAGTTATCGATGCTTTTGATCAGAAGGAGCTGGCATGGACTATATTAATAAGTAAAGGTAAGACCATAATAACATTTGTTTTATTAAATGTGCTTTTCATGATGGTATCCTTACATCACACTCAAATTTTCACAGCATAACTTTGGTAAGTGCCTGAGTGAGAGGAGGTTTTAAGAATGATTAGCGCATGCATACTTTTACCGCATGCCTTTGGTAAGCGCAGGGGTGAGAAGAGGTTTTAAATTAATTAGCGCCCCGGCAGAAATTCAAGGAAATACGCGCAGTCTCTTGCGACAACAATATAGGATTTGGATTTTTATTAAGGATCCCCATTAGCTGGTTGCCACAACAATCCATTCGTCTTCCTGGGGTCCACAAACTCAATACAATTACAAGTAAAAGCATATAGTGATAACTACACAATACAGAAACAAATACAAATCATCAACAAGCAAACAATATACTGTCTCAGAATTTTAGTTACAATATAAATATGATTACACAATACAAAACCAAACAAAAAGCATCAACAAGCAAACTAATTTACGGACTCAGATAAAATATTACTTAATTTTTTAAAAACTTGTTTACTTTCAATGCCGGTGAGAATTCGAGTCAGGTTATTCCAGAGCGATACAGATCTATAAATAAAAGATTTCTGCAATGCATTCTTCCTCGGACGAGGGAGTACAAAATGACCCTCACTATATGCCATGGTTTTATGATTATGCATAGTGCTACTATTAACTATTTGGGCCGTGTGAAAAGTAGGAGTTTTACTTCTGGTTACTAATTTAAACAATATTAGAGTTTGAGCTGACAACCTGTTCAGCACTCTTAGCCAGGAAAGAGAAGCATGAATTTGGTTAACATTGGTTCTTAATGAACAACCCAGAACCAGCCATGCTTGCCATATTCTGGACAATTTGGAGCTTAGTGAGTTCACCACTTGCTGTGGACGCCCAGACGGTAGAACATTAACAATCTGACAATATATATCCGTCCATCTATTTTCTACCACTTGTCCCTTTTAGGGTTGCGGGGAAGCTGGAGCCTATCTCAGCTGCATTCGGGCGGAAGGCAGGGTACACCCTGGACAAGTCGCTGTCTCATTGCAGGGCCAACACAGACAGACAAACAACATTCACACTCACATTCACACAATTTAGTGTTGCCAATCAACCTAACCTTTGGCGGTGGGAAGAAGCCGGATTATATATATACAGTATATATATATATATATATATATATATATATATATATATATATATATATATATATATATATATATATAGATAAATATATATATATCCATTTTCTACCGCTTATTCCCTTTGGGGACGCAGGGGGGTGCTAGTGCTGATCTCAGCTACAATCGAGCGGAAGGCGGTGTACACCCTGGACAAGTCGCCATCTCATCGCAGGGCCAACACAGATAGACAGACAACATTCACACTCACCTTCACACACTAGGGCCAATTTAGTGTTGCCAATCAACCTAACCTTTGGAGGTGGGAGGAAGCCGGAGTGTATATATATATATATATATATATATATATATATATATATATATATATATATATATATATATATATATATATATATATACATATATATATAAGACCATATAATTTTTTTTTTTGATTGAAATAACTTTTGACCAAACAGGCTGAGTTACACGTTGATATAGGACCCCTTGCTTGAGATCACCCTTGAATCCATTGAATTTGTGAGTTGTTGGACGGTTTCAGCTTTAATTTATTTGCAGGATGTGTATTTTAGCGTCCCAGAGCTGCTGCTTGGATATGGACTATCTCCCACCCTCATAGACATTTTGCTTGATGATGCTCCACAGATTCTTGATAGGGTTGAGGTCAGGAGAGGATGGTGGCCACACCATCAGTTTCTCTCCTCTTATGCTCATACTGTAGCAGCCAGTGACACAGTGGTGTTATTTGCACTATGAAATGGGACATTGTCCTGCATGAAGATTATTTTTCTGTCAGAAGGTACGGTTCTTCTTTTTGTAGCGTGGAAGAAAGTAGTCAGTCAGAAACTCTAAATCAGGGGACTCCAAACATTTTGACTTGGGGGCCGGGTTGTTATCTTTTTAACTAGGGACTTCCCACGGGCCGGATTTTGGACGCTGGCGGGCAGTAGTTTGGGGACCCCTGCTCTATATGCTTAGCAGAGGTCATTTTCAAACTCTCAGGGAACGTAAAGCGACATACCAGCTCTCTCCCCATGATTCCAACCCAAAACATGATACCCCCACCCCCTTGCTGCCGTCTCAGCCTTGTGGGGACATTGTGGCCACTCACCAACCATCCAGGGTTCCACCACTCTCATCGGTAAACAAAATTGTTTGAAAATGTGTCTACATGTATTCTGAGCCCACTGCAGCCGTTTCTGTTTGTGAGCATTGTTTAGGGGTGGCCAAATATTAGCTTTAAGCACACTTGCAAACTTCTTGAGGATCCTACACCTTTGTAACACCTCTTTGCTGCTTTGCAATGGCCTTTTAGCAGCTTCTCTCTTAATCCGACGAAGTTGTCTGGCAGAGACTTTTTTTATTTTGCCTTTATCTGCACAAACACACCTGTGGTCTGAATTAGCAGCACATTTCTTTACAGTTTGATGATCACGCATACGTTTTTGGAAAAGAAAGTGAACTATCTTATGCTTTTCAGCAGCAGAGAGATCGTTTTTGTTCCCCATATCGCTTGAAACCTGTGGCCTGCTTAATAACATGGAATATCCCTTTTAAGCAGTTTTCCTTTGATTGGGTTCACCTGGGAGACTATTCATCACATGTGTTTGAGATGGATGTCAATGATTTACAGAGCCTTAGGACACAATACCATCCATGAGTTTAATGGAAAAACCCCCAAAAAAGTGTTTTTGACTCTTAAATTAAAATTGCATAATAACTTGGAACACAGTGTATAGCAGGCCTGGGTAATTATTTTGACCTAGAGGCCACATTTGGAGAAAAAAATGTGTCCAGGGGCCAGTAAATCTATTTGTAAGAACACTAATACAAAACCTCACAATAATGTCTGACTGAATGCAGAGGGGTTAGTGCGTCTGCCTCACAATACGAAGGTCCTGAGAGTCTGGGGTTAAATCCGGGGCTCGGGATCTTTTTGTGTGGAGTCTGCATGTCCTCCCCGTGAATGCGTGGGTTCCCTCTGGGTACTCCGGCTTCCTCCCACTTCCAAAGACATGCACCTGGGGATAGGTTGATTGGCAACACTAAATTGGCCCTAGAGTGTGAATGTTGTCTGTCTATCTGTGTTGGCCCTGCGATGAGGTGGCGACTTGTCCAGGGTGTATACTGCCTTCCGCTCGATTGTAGCTGAGATAGGCACTAGCGCCCCCCGCGACCTCAAAGGTAATAAGCGGTAGTAAATAGATGGATGGATGGATGGATGGATGAACTTTATGACAAAACGTAATGGAATTTTTAATTTTTCTATGAACGATAAAACACAGAATATCGACAAAACATGTACAACACACCCCTTTTCGATAGACATATTTTACAATAAAGTGAAACACAACAAACAGTGAAATATGAACGCAAAGGGTACAAAATAAACCCACCTACAATCTTGATATATCAGATATTTGCTGAATTTCCCCCAGGAATCAATTAAGTACTTGCTATTCTATTCTATACATCACTAAGCTTTACAACTTTGTTGTGAAAATCTCCTGCCGTGTCTGTGGAAACGCTCATCACCCACACTGCTTGGTGCCTCATCTGAGCTGCTGTGACTTAATTACTGTAGTAACTATTTAGATGACCATAGTAACTAATTAGATTACCAACTGGTAATATCATCCATTTGCGCAGATTCCAACCATTGAATTACTTAGTATAGTTGAAGACTTACGGTCATTAGAAAACATCACTGCACATCATAATGGCAGCTACACTTTCCATCTTAAAGATCTAAAAACGTTATTTGGGAATGTCCGGCGGGCCAGATTGAAAAGCTCAACGGGCTGCATGTGGCCCCCGGGCCTTAATTGGCCAGGTCTGGTGTATAGTATGGACAAAGCTTTGTGTCGCAGCTTTTTCTCATTGTGCTTCTCGCTGTTTTCCCATTTCTGCTGGTGTTTTTGTTGTTTGGTCATGTGTCTAAGGCCAATGGCAATCGAGTCACGGGCCACAGATTGCCCCTGTGCCGCACTTTGGGTACCCCTGCTGTAGAAGCTAACTGTTTATGGCCGCTGTAGTTTTAGTACCATAGTATATTTGTTCTGGTCACATATGGGACACTAGTCACGCGTTTTTATGTCAGCACTAGAATCAGCTGTCACCTGGCGGGGTTTTCCTGTGTGATAAAAGAGGGAATACATGGAGAAGTCCTTATTTAGCCACCTCTTTGTTTTATCTTATATCACTGCCTTTGTTTGTGTCATTATTATGTTTTGTATTTACAATAAATCAACACAAAATCTGTACGCAATGTTCACAGAGTCTCGAATATTTCCTGCTGCAGGTGTGGACGCCTGGTTAAAGGCAGAGTTATTATCAATCAGCGCACCTGGTTCAGATGAGGGCAGACAGCATAAAGACTAGCGGACCCGAAGATCCAGTGCCGGAACTTAGTTCACTCTCCATAGTAAGCATCCCGTCTCTGGCTTCCCTCCACATGCTTGTTCTCTGTGTGCTTTCCCTCTGCCCGTGTCTTACGTCCTCTGTGTCCCCCGCAGTGTTTCCTCTGTTTCCCGTGATCGAGCTGTGTGCCTCAACTTCCCACCGGATTCTGGAATGCCTCTCCCGATCCTCGACCCCTGCTTGGACACGGTCCCCATCGCCTCTCTCGAGCCCCCGACCTCTCACTTGCCCACAGATTGCCTTCTCGCCTGGCCCCTTTGGTCTGACGAAAGATTCCCCCAACAAGCACTTACAACAAACTCTGGTAACATTTACCTCGTATATTATAAACCAGTGGTTCTTAACCTTGTTGGAGGTCCCAAACCCCACCAATTTTATATGCGCATTCACCGAACCCTTATTTAGTGAAAAATTAAGTTTTTTTTTTTTTCAAATTCCAGACAAAGTTGTATGTTTTTGGTAACACTTTAGTATGGGGAACATATTCTAAGCAACAAAGAGTTAATTTAGAGTTATTTGGACACTAGGGGAACATATTCTAAGTAAAAAATACTTAATTTAGAGTTATTTGGTTAGGGTCAGGGTTAGAGGGTTAGGATTAGGGTTATAATAAGGCCATTAATTAGTACTTATTGACTAGTTAAGAGCCAATATGTTCGCTGTACTAAAGTGTTACCATGTTTTTTTTACTGGTGCACAAAATGAACCGTGCATGAACATCACCTTGTTCAAACGACAAAACCAAGACAGTGCATAAACTCACAACTAATTACACACCTGCAAATCAATCAGCTGTTTCCGTATCCGTAATATGCCAACAGTGAGAAGTTTGTATTTACACGATCTCCGCTGAACCCCTGAGGTTGACTCACCAAACCCCTAGGGTTCGATCGAACCCTGGTTAAGAACCCTATTGAACTGATCTCTGCCGTTGTGTCGTCTCTTTCCCCCGCCGTACGTAACAAGTTCAACACGTACATCCTTCATCTTTATCAAACACAAGTTTGAAATGGCAACATATCGATCTGAGTTGTGAAACTCTGCCTCATGCTTATGTCGGGACATTTTTCCAATATTTATAACTTTGTTGGTTGCTTCGCATCTGTAGGTTTTGTGTGATGCCTGCAAGATGACAAAGTTTAATTTTAGGCGTTGAAGAACATCGTATCAGAGTGAACGCCGCCTGGTGAGTGCACGCAAACAAAAGTGTTCCTCCTCCACGTTGTCAAACTGTGCGAGGCGATACAGGCGGATGCACTTTTAAGCCCCAAAACAAGTTGTTTCCCACCCTCAGCGTGGCGCAGGTGATGTGGAGGTGAAAATAAAAGTGCAGGCACCGGGCTGATTTTGTCGTTCACATCTGGAACAACCCAGAAACATGTTTCTAACTTGGGAAATAGACATCTTCATGTGCAGCCATAAAAAGAACAAAGTGGACCGATGACGTCTGTTGATGTTGTCGGTGTTGGATCTGACAACCTCATCATCCATATTTCGATTTCTGGCATGTAACCTCGCTGTCACTTTTTGTTTTGTTACCCCTCCCCTTCTTTCAATGGGGCCCCTATCCTCGTCAATGTCAACATGGACCTATTACTGTTGCTGATTCAAGGGGTGTTTCATTAATATTGATCTGCTCTGGGGCAGCACAGTGGTACATGGGTTAGTGCATGTGCCTCACAATACGAAGGTCCTGAGTTCAATCCCGGGCTCCGGATTGTCTTGTGTGGAGTTTGCATGTTCTCCCCGTGACTGCGTGGGTTCCCTCCGGGTACTCCGGCTTCCTCCCACTTCCGAAGACATGCACCTGGGGATAGTTTGATTGGCAACACTAAATTGGTCCTAGTGTGTGAATGTGAGTGTGAATGTTTTCTGTCTATCTGTGTTGGCCCTTTAATGAGGGGGCGACTTGTCCATGGTGTACCCCGCCTTTCGCCCGAATGCAGCTGAGATAGGCTCCAGCACCCCCCGCAACCCTGAACGGGAAAAGCGGTAGAAAATGGATGGATGGATGGTCCGCTATAGGAAATTTATGACGTCACACTGATAAATCGAATAAACTTAGGGTGGACCGATAACAACTTTTTCATTTATGATACCATGCAGGCATTGGAGTCTGTGTATTGGCTGATAATAGTATTAATCCAATATGTAGTAATAGTATGAATATCCATCCATCCATCCATTTCCTACCGCTTATTCCATTTGGGGTCGCTGGTGCCTATCTCAGCTACAATCAGGCGTAAGGCGGTGTACACCTTGGACAAGTCGCCACCTCATAGCATTAATATATTAATATTAATAATATTTAGTAATAGTATGAATCTAATTGTACTAATCATTTTGCATACTTTTATTTTATAATGTAGGGTGTTAGAAAAGGTTTGATCAAGTGAGAAAAATCAAACACAGGACAACAATAACAATAACACTAATTTATAAGTAGTGTTGTCCCGATACCAATATTTAGGTACCAGTACAAAAATTATTTCCATACTTTTTGGTACTTTTCGGTACTTTACTAAATAAAGGGGACCACAAAAATTGCATTATTGGCTTTATTTTAACCATAAATCTAAGGGTACATTAAATATATGTTTATTATTGCAAGTTTTTCCTTAAATAAAAAAGTGAACATACAAGACAACTTGTCTTTTAGTAGTAAGTGAGCAAACAAAAGCTCCTAATTTAGCTGCTGGCATATGCAGTTCTATTTGTTTGTCAACAGCATTAAGGACAAGTGGTAGAAAATGAATTATTAATCTACTTGATCATTTACTGTTAATATCTGTTTACTTTCTCTTTTTACATGTTCGATCGACACTTCTGTTAAAATGTAATAATCACTTATTCTTCTCTTGTTTGATACGTTACATTAGTTTTGGATGATACCACAAATTTGGGTATCAATCTGATACCAAGTCGTTACAGGATCATACATTGGTCATATTCAAACTCCTCATGCGTCCAGGGACATATTTCCTGAGTTTATAAACATAATAACTAGTACTTTTCAGAGGCGGCATAGTACCGAACATGATTCATTAGTATCGCTGTAATATATTAATACCGGTATACCTTACAACCCTACTTATAAGACATTTGCTGTCTTTAAACTGAAGTGGGATGGTAATTTGTTTTCTGGCGACACTTAGTAGTTATAATAATTCCGTAGAATGAGCTCTCGATGCATCAAATGCGGACACGTTATTTACTGGATACTTTCTAATAGAAATACTACACGGTCTATCTCCATCCTATCTTGCCGATTGTATTGTACCATATGTCCCGGCAAGAAATCTGCGTTCAAAGGACTCCGGCTTGTTAGTGATTCCCAAAGCCCAAAAAAAGTCTGCGGGCTATAGAGCGTTTTCCGTTCGGGCTCCAGTACTCTGGAATGCCCTCCCGGTAACAGTTCGAGATGACACCTCAGTAGAAGCATTTAAGTCTCACCTTAAAACTCATTTGTATACTCTAGCCTTTAAATAGACTCCCTTTTTAGACCAGTTGATCTGCCATTTCTTTTCTTTGTCTTCTATGTCCCACTCTCCCTTGTGGAGGGGGTCCGGTCCGATCCGGTGGCCATGTACTGCTTGCCTGTGTATCGGCTGGGGACATCTCTGCGCTGCTGATCCGCCTCCGCTTGGGATGGTTTCCTGCTGGCTCCGCTGTGAACGGGACTCTCACTGCTGTGTTGGATCCGCTTTGGACTGGACTCTCGCGACTGTGTTGGATCCATTGTGGATTGAACTTTCACAGTATCATGTTAGACCCGCTCGACATCCATTGCTTTCCTCCTCTCTAAGGTTCTCATAGTCATTATTGTCACCGACGTCCCACTGGGTCATTATTGTCACCGATGTCCCACTGGGTGTGAGTTTTCCTTGCCCTTATGTGGGCCTACCGAAGATGTCGTGGTGGTTTGTGCAGCCCTTTGAGACACTAGTGATTTAGGGCTATAT